>NC_052152.1:131975216-132180094 GCF_902713615.1 Scyliorhinus canicula | reverse complement strand
GCCCCCCCCGCCCCCCTTACCCCCCCTTTCCCCCAGCGCCCCCCTTTTCCCCAGCCCCCCCCTTTCTCCCCCACCCCCTCACTTGTGCAAAGAATTAACATATTGTCCTCCCCGCTGAATTAATGCCTTGTAAATATTCTGCAGCTGGTCAGGTAAACTAAAGAAGTGTGAGAGATTGCTTATCACAGGTAATTCTCTCTTTGTGACAGATACAGTAGCAAAATAAAACAAAACCAAAATGTCTTGACCAGAAGGCGGGTGCTTTTTTAAAAATTCACTTGCATTGCAAGTGGAAAACTGAATTGCAGGAAATCAAAGGTTCCTAAAAGACCACCTGTCCACCTTGTGGGAGGCGAAAAATGTCTTGCAACCCCAGGCCACTTGTCAAGGCATTTTCCTGGTCAGATACCACAACTAGCAGACTCTCTGTTCCAGACATCCTGTGAGGTGCCTTTGCCGATTTTCTGCCAAATCTCTGGTGGTTGGATGGGTCAACCACCCGAGGCAGTTCCAGTCAAAATACTGGGGTGCTCTTGCGTGTGTGAAGAATCGTATTTACATTCCTCGCGCTAATGGGTCTGTAGCTCGGCATTGAAATTTTGCGCTATTGGGGATTTTGCTTCAGAATCACTGTGAGGTGAATAGTCACATCAACAGTCAGTGGTTTAACACTAATGTTCATGTCATAACACAAACGGCCTCATTAATGCTGCAGTTAACGTGTAAACCTCTTCCTTTTAAGCACAAATTTTGGTGAGGAAATATCAGGCCATGAAGGAAGCAACCTTCTGTCTTAGCTGTTCTAGAAGCGCAGTAATTTGTGTATCAGGGCTTGAAGGGCAGTTTCAGCAACTCACCAATGTGTGGGTTGCCGCCCGGTGCTCCAGGGTCGATATAGCTCTGAACTGACTGTGCAACAATGGTAGCACAGTGGTTAGCACTGTTGCTTCACAGCGCCTGAGACCCGTGTTCGATTCGCGGCTTGGGTCACAGTCTATGGGGAGTCTGCACGTTCTCCCCGTGTCTGCTTGGGTTTCCTCCGGGTACTCCGGTTTCCTCCCACAAGTCCCGAAAGACGTGTTGTTGGGTGAATTGGACGTTCTGAATTCTTCCTCTGTACCCGAACAGGTGCCAGAGTGTAGCGACTAGGGGTTTTCACAGGAACTTCATTGCAGTGTTAATGTAAGCCTACTTGTGACTTTAATAAAGATTATTATTATGACTGACTTGGTGAAAAAAAGAATAACTCAAAAGAAAATATTTGCAGCGTTAGATCTTAAAATCCTCTTGCCTTCAATGTAGCAGCTTTACTCTGGTTTAGGAGCACGTGCGACCAGCAGTTAGCTGCTTGTTTGTTGCATGATGAAATTTCTCCATTTTACTGGGGTAGATGTTCTTTGACAGATTACTCATCATTAACCACTAATATTTCAGTGCAAGATCACAGCAGGCAGGTGAAACTCCCCTATTGTCCCCATGAAATATAAACACCCAATTGTCCCCCTGGGATATTCTTTCTAAATTTGGATTGTGTTTTGAAGGGAGCATTTTTAATAGTACAGGACTTCTCAAAGGAGCTGATGATTACTGGGCTGTCACTAGTGGTGGGGATATTAGGAACATTACAGGAAAGGTGTATCCCACAACAGTACACTGACCTGACATAAATGTTTTCCCTATAAATGCCAACCTATTAAATAAATCTGGGACAACTGATCGAGCAAGTCGGTGGATGCTGTCTATCTTGGGGCCAGTGCTAAACTGGCTTCAAAGCACTTATATTTTTGGTTTGTAAATGAAGGCTCAGAAACAAGCACACTATTACATAACTAAATATTGTGCTCAGCAATCTATAAATTATTAGGAGTGCATCAGAGCCAGGCCTAGTCATTATCCTATTCTCACCTGTCTGCTGACACCATCCCTACTCCTACTGTCAGCGCCCTCTCACCAAATGAACTCATCCAGTGGATAGTGAATGAGCAACGAATGCCAGCAGCGTGGCTTAGGCTCAAGTTGTCACCTCAATGGTGCAACAGTCTTCTGGTGTTGGGGGTAACTAGAATTGACATTATCTTGGAGGACAAGTAGTCATCCTTATTGCACTGCTGCTGCTGACCTGGATTCCGGCAGGACCAGGGTTACAAGAGTTTCCACTAAATGTTTAGGGAATTTGATTTATAGTCCATCTTATTGCAGATTGGGTTGTTTTCCCTCTTTCACCCCTCACTTTAGGCCGCAAGGATCATTGCAAGGTTATGTCACCCCTCCTCTGTAGATAGTGTTTGGCAATAGCTTGGCAGCCGATTGTGTCTCCCTGTCTGCGTGCCTCTGCCTGTCTGTGCGTGCCTCTGCCTGTCTGTGCGTGCCTCTGCCTGTCTGTGCGTGCCTCTGCCTGTCTGTGCGTGCCTCTGCCTGTCTGTGCGTGCCTCGGCCTGTCTGTGCGTGCCTCGGCCTGTCTGTGCGTGCCTCGGCCTGTCTGTGCGTGCCTCGGCCTGTCTGTGCGTGCCTCGGCCTGTCTGTGCGTGCCTCGGCCTGTCTGTGCGTGCCTCGGCCTGTCTGTGCGTGCCTCGGCCTGTCTGTGCGTGCCTCGGCCTGTCTGTGCGTGCCTCGGCCTGTCTGTGCGTGCCTCGGCCTGTCTGTGCGTGCCTCGGCCTGTCTGTGCGTGCCTCGGCCTGTCTGTGCGTGCCTCGGCCTGTCTGTGCGTGCCTCGGCCTGTCTGTGCGTGCCTCGGCCTGCCTGTGCGTGCCTCGGCCTGCCTGTGCGTGCCTCGGCCTGCCTGTGCGTGCCTCGGCCTGCCTGTGCGTGCCTCGGCCTGCCTGTGCGTGCCTCGGCCTGCCTGTGCGTGCCTCGGCCTGCCTGTGCGTGCCTCGGCCTGCCTGTGCGTGCCTCGGCCTGCCTGTGCGTGCCTCGGCCTGCCTGTGCGTGCCTCGGCCTGCCTGTGCGTGCCTCGGCCTGCCTGTGCGTGCCTCGGCCTGCCTGTGCGTGCCTCGGCCTGCCTGTGCGTGCCTCGGCCTGCCTGTCTGCGCGGGAGCACGTCTATAAGCTTCTGCCTGTCTGCGGGCGCCTGTCTGTGCATGCCTCTGCCTGTCTGCGGGCGCCCGTCTGTGCATGCCTCTGCCTGTCTGCGGGCGCCCGTCTGTGCATGCCTCTGCCTGTCTGCGGGCGCCCGTCTGTGCATGCCTCTGGCAGTCGGTGCGGATACCCGTCTGTCTGCATTTGCGGCCGCCCGTCTGCCTGTGCATGCGCTGTATGCCTATCCATCTGTCTGTTTTGTAATTGTGTGTTGTTCTTGGCCTAAGCTCCCAACAGAGGCCAGTTGTTAGTATCTTAAGTTGTTAACTGTCAGATATTTGACGGTGAATTATACATCCGAGATGTTCAGTAGCTTTACTCGACTCTCCGCTTCGTGTTGCTGACCTGTGGCATTCCTCAGCTTTGCATTTCAACTTCAGCTTTGTCCTGAACTCGGTTCTGTCTCAAAAGTGTGCTCCTGTGCTAACCTCAGTGGAGAATCTATAACTGATGTAACTAACTTGTATTTTTTCATTTATATTAAAGATCATTGATAGTCCTGTGAATTCTGCTAATAAGTATAATAATCTTTATTGTCACAAGTAGGCTTACATTAACACTGCAATGAAGCTATTGTGAAAAGCCCCAAGTTGCCACATTCCGGCGCCTGTTCGGGTACACAGAGGGAGAATTCAATGTCCAATTCACCTAGCGGCACGTCTTTCGGGACTTCTGGGAGGAAACCGGAACACCCGGAGGAAACCCAAGCAGACACGGGGAGAATGTGCGGACACGGGGAGAACGTGCAGACTCCGCACAGACAGTGACCCAAGCCGGGAATCGAACCAGGGACCCTGGCGTTACGATAGATAGAGAAATACAGCACAGAACAGGTCCTTCGGCCCACGATGTTGCGCCGAACCTTTGTCCTAGGTTAATCATAGAATTTTGGACAATTTTTCATGGCCAATCCACCCAACCTGCATATCTTTGGACTGTGGGAGGAAACCGGAGTACCCGGAGGAAACCCACGCACACACGTGGAGGATGTGCAGACTCCACACAGACAGTGACCCAAGTCGAAATCGAACTTGGGACCCTAGAGCTGTGGAGCAATTGTGCTATCCACAATGCTACCGTGCTGCCCTTAAGAAGTTAACCTACACTCCATTATTCTACCCTAATCCATGTACCTATCCAATAGCCGCTTGAAGGTCCCTAACATTTCCGACTCAACTACTTCCACAGGCAGTGCATTCCATGCCCCCACTACTCTCTGGGTAAAGAACCTACCTCTGACATCCCCTCTATATCTTCCACCACTTATCTTAAATTTATGTCTCCTTGTAATGGTGTGTTCCACCTGGGGAAAAAGTCTCTGACTGTCTACTCCATCTATTCCCCCAATCATCTTATAAACCTCTATCAAGTCGCCCCTCATCCTTCTCCGTTCTAATGAGAAAAGGCCGAGCACCCTCAACCTTTCCTCGTATGACCTACTCTCCATTCCAGGCAACATCCTGGTAAATCTCCTTTGCACCTTTTCCAAAGCTTCCACATCCTTCCTAAAATGAGGCGACCAGAACTGCACACACTACTCCAAATGTGGCTTGACCAAGGTTTTGTACAGCTGCATCATCACCTCACGGCTCTTAAATTCAATCCCTCTGCTAATGAACGCTAGCACACCATAGGCCTTCTTCACAGCTCTGTCCACTTGAGTGGCAACTTTCAAAGATCTATGAACATAGACCCCAAGATCCCTCTGCTCCTCCACATTGCCAAGAACCCTACCGTTAACCCTGTATTCCGCATTCATATTTGTCCTTCCAAAATGGACAACCTCACACTTGTCAGGGTTAAACTCCATCTGCCACTTCTCAGCCCAGCTCTGCATTCTATCTATGTCTCTTTGAAGCCGACAACAGCCCTCATCACTATCCACAACTCCACCAATCTTCGTATCATCTGCAAATTTACTGACCCACCCTTCAACTCCCTCATCCAAGTCGTTAATGAAAATCACAAACCGCAAAGGACCCAGAACTGATCCCTGCGGTACTCCACTGATAACTGGGCTCCAGGCTGAATATTTGCCACTCTCTGTCTTCTATCGGTTAGCCAGTTTGTTATCCAACTGGCCAAATTTCCCACTATCCCATGCCTCCTTACTTTCTGCACAAGCCTACAATGGGGAACCTTATCAAATGCCTTACTAAAATCCATGTACACTACATCCACATGCCTGGTCACCTCCTCAAAGAAGTCAATAAGACTTGTAAGGCAAGACCTACCCCTCACAAATCCGTGCTGACTATCCCTAATCAAGCAGTGCATTTCCAGATGCTCAGAAATCCTATCCCTCAGTACCCTTTCCATTACTTTGCCTACCACCGAAGTAAGACTAACTGGCCTGTAATTCCCAGGGTTATCCCTATTCCCTTTTTTGAACAGGGGCACGACATTCGCCACTCTCCAATCCTCTGGTACCACCCCAGTTGACAGCGAGGACGAAAAGATCATTGCCAACGGCTCTGCAATTTCATTTCTTGCTTCCCATAGAATCCTTGGATATATCCCGTCAGGCCCGGGGGACTTGACTATCCTCAAGTTTTTCAAAACGCGCAACACATCTTCCTTCCTGACAAGTATCTCCTCGAGCTTATCAGTCTGTTTCACACTGTCCTCTCCAACAATATGGCCCCTCTCGTTTGTAAATACTGAAGAAAAATACTTGTTCAAGACCTCTCCTATCTCTTCAGACTCAATACACAATCTCCTGCTACTGTCCTTGATCGGACCTACCCTCGCTCTAGTCATTCTCATATTTCTCACATATGTGTAAAAGGCCTTGGGGTTTTCCTTGATCCTATCTGCCAAAGATTTTTCATGCCCTCTCTTAGCTCTCCTAATCCCTTTCTTCAGTTCCCTCCTGGCTATCTTGTATCCCTCCAGCGCCCCGTCTGAACCTTGTTTCTTCAGCCTTACATAAGTCGTCTCCTTCCTCTTAACAAGACATTCAACCTCTCTTGTCAACCATGGTTCCCTCACTCGACCATCTCTTCCCTGCCTGACAGGGACATACATATCAAAGACACGCAGTACCTGTTCCTTGACCCAACAGTGCTAATCACTGTGCTACCATGCTGCTGGGAAGTGATAACAAATCTTGTACAGCTCACATAAGCAAAGCTGTCCAAATGAATTGGACCCAATTATGGCTTGTAATGGGGTGGGAAGACACACTATTATAATGTGACACTGAAATGGACAGACAGGGTGGTCAATCAGAAGAATTTTTTATGTCCATAACTTACAACTGAAAACTTGCTGTCGTAGTTAGCACGCTTCTGTTTAAGTTTAGTAAATGTTATTTTGGCACTGTGGGAATGGTAGTTTTTCCTGTAACACAAGGATCTTCGAGGACAGGCTTAGTGCAGGTTGCTTGTGGAGTGAGGCTCCCTGTACCCACACTGCTCTATACCACGCCCAGCGTTAGCTTCACCAATACTATTGTATATTTTCCCAATTTTTTTTGTACCAACAATCCTGTGACCAAACTAGTGCAGCTTTATTCTGTTGGCCCACGCTCACCAAAGATTGTTTTGGAACTGCCAAGCTCCTTTCACACAAACTCATAAAGCCAGCTGACAAGCCACTCTTCTAAGTTTGATTTGAATCCAGTCCCCATGGTTGAAAGGACTGACTGTGTTTGAACTAATTCCCCCTGCCTAGTAACATATTTTGTTTCTAGTTTAGGTGACATTTGTGACATAACTTGTGTAACAGAGAGGGTCTGAGGGACATAAGTGCCAGATTGGCTCAGTCGGCAGCACTCTTTGCCTCTGTGTTGAAGGTTGTTGGTTCAAGACCTGCTCTAGAACCTTAGGCACCTAATTTGCTCTGCCACTTCAGTTCTGAGTAAGTGCTGTATTGTTGGAGGTTCTGTACACAAGCTGAGGATCCATTTGTCTGTCTGTTGATTGGTAAAGCTTCAATGGCACAATTCTGAAGGAAAACATAGCACACTCGTGTACAGTATGCATCGTTTCAATTTGTAGTCAGAAGTAATTACCATGAACTTCATAGGAAATTGTCAGAGAAACTATTCGATTTAGTTGAGAACACAATACAGTAAAAGTTTAAATTGGATATACTGCCCTCACTTTGCATCTCCTGACCACATTTCTCAAATGTGGAATTGCACCTCTGCATTCTTAGTCACCTATCTGACCATATTCTCCAATGGTGACCATATTCAATGGTGCAGGACTGGCTGTTAAGTGCTTTTTTAAAAAAAAAATCTATTTATTTTTATCTTGTACACAGAGGTTTTTCTCTTAACTCTTTTCGACGTTTCAAAAGTTGTTTGAATGTCAAACCTCACCTGGAGAATTGCAGTTAGTTCTCAGCGTGAACCACAGAAAGAATATATTCTTTTTCAAAGGGTTGCAATGCAAGTGCACCCGCATTATGCCAAGGCTTAAGGGGTAAATTATGAGTACAGGTTGCATAAACTTGGTTTATGACGTTAAGGGGGTGACCTGATCAAGGTGTTTAAAATGTTTGAAGAATTCAGTACGGTAGACCCAGAGGTGGATTGGGTCGGGTAGACCCAGAGGTTGATAGAAATTTAAATAAATGGTATTGAGGTACAGGTCTACCATTGTGTTTTGAATGGGGGAATCGACTTGTGGGACTTGTCTGATGAGGGCAGTACATCCAATCGAAACTTTTACTGTATTATCAACCAGATGCCGACTTGTTTCCCCGTCCTCCTGCCCACATTCACAGAAGAGCTCAGACAGTGCCGATACACGCACTTTGTCCTCCCTTCACCTTTCTGAATGGGAGTAGTGATTGACTACATAACATTGCTTGGATCAGCTCAAGACTAGATTCTAGTATTGAGTTTTGCAGTGAATATAAGTATTGAACCGGAAGAAACAAACTGATCACTTGTTCTCCTTGACTAGTGTTCAGATGACTCAGAAGTAACGTCGAGAGAGATTTAGGGGTATAAGAATGATTTTCACTCGCAGCGCCGAGGACCCGGATTCGATCCCGGGTCACTGTCCTTGTGGAGTTTGCACATTCGCCCTATGCGTGGGTTTCACCCCCACACTCCTAAAAGATGTGCAGGGTAGATGAATTGGCCACGCTAAATTGCCCCTTAATTGTAGAAAGAAAATTGGATGGTCTAAATTTATTTTTTAAAAAGAATGATTTTCAGACTTCTCTGAATGACCCCTGAAAATACTGACATGTACCCATGGACCCCTCAAACTATTATCTGAAAGTTGTTGCCTGCTACCCAAAGGAGAACAGTGCAAATAAAGTTTAATATATGTCAGCAGCACATCTTGCTGCTAGTAAGACAACAAACATGGCAATATGCAGAAATCTCCAGGCACATTGTGCAGTGCCATGTGCATCCAACCTTAAATGGCAGCCCTCGCACATTCCTAAGTGCTGCAAAGTCCTAGCTTTTGGTTTTGCGCGGCAGTGCAGGGGACTACTCATAAAATTCCGCAGATTAACCTGCATCCCTCAAAGTGCCAATTGTAATGCATCTTGCTACCTTGCTAACAGTGCTAAGAACAAGTCATGAGATTCAACGAGGACTGACCAGTGAGTAAGAAGTGTTGTCGGAGCTTTGTGGGCTGGATTGCATGGCTCATTGGCATAGGTAGATCACTCCCGCAGGGTGCCCATTTGGCATCCGATGACTATGTTCAAATTAATTATGTGTTTTTAACTATTTACTGAGTGTACAATGAGGACTGATTGCAGTGTGTGTTTCATTTTTCTTTCCGTGATACATGCATCTGTTTTACAAAATCTTGTGTGCTGCTTAATCTATTCTCATTTCTCAAGTGTTCAGTGGTCCACATTTTGCAGTCAGCAATGAAGCAATGGCACTCGCTGCTGGCCTGCAGAAAGCAGCCACAAGTATCTAATTGTCTCGGCGGTGTACTTTGTTTTCAGACATCAGCTTAAATCTGGCACCAAGTTTTGATGTGTAACAGCAATGTGGCAGAAAGCAGGTAAGCAACCAGCCACAAAGTATGCACCCATAGCAAACCCAAGACCTTTAGTTTAAATGTTCAGATGGTGAATTGAAATTTAAAAAAAATAGTTTGCAGTAATTTGATACCAAGTGAAGCACTTCAACAGTAATTTGGAAGTTTCAAAACCTGGCTTTATCTAATTTCGATATGACGGCGCCATGGCCTCCTACGTTGCAACAATTCTGTGACTCTGAATAAGGTACAACTTTTTCAAGGGTTTATACAACCAGACTGACAGCATGAGAGTAAAAGTTCCCATCAATCTATAAGATTTTCCATTTATTACTGTCTGGGAGTGTCTCAACAGTGCATGCTTTGGAGAAAAATAGAATCACTGATAGCAGCTTCTGGATTGCAATGAATCAACAAATGTGCGGATGTCAGACACTACTTTCGGTGGACAGTTTTGCTATTGTTTACCACTGCACAATGTGAGCCATTATATTTAAAGAATGTTTTTAAGTATCAAATGCAATATTTTTATCTTGAATAATATGTGCCTTCTATCCCCTCATCTGAGCCATTAATGCATACAGTGAATAGTTGAAGCTCCAACAAATGTACTGCCCATTATCCCTAATCTGTGTCTCCTGCAGTCAATTTCCTATCTAGGTCAATAATTTGACTCCAAATACATGGGCTTCATATTTGGCAAACAATTTCTTATAAAGGACTTTAGCAAATATTTCCTGGAAGTTCACATAACAAACATCCATAGACACTCCCTTGCCCACGGACTTCAGTTACCGTATCCAAATATTCAGAAAGGTTCATCAGGCAGAACCTATCCGTTTGCACTTTATAAATCCATGCTGACTCTCTGATCAACTGAAAAATCTTTGTGTTTCAGCACTCTGTCCTTAATTATAGACTCAAACAATTTCCTGATAGCAGATGTTGGGCTAACTGGTGTGTAATTCCTTGGTCTTCCCCTCTAGTTTGTCTTATAGTGAAGTGAAATGCACAATTTTCCCATCTAAATCAACGGTTTCTAGATTGAGGTGTTTTCACCTATTTCCCTGAGAATCCTGGATGGAAACCATCCAGTCCTGGGGCATTTGTCACTCTCTAGTACCATTATTTTCTTCATTACTGTTGTTTTGCTCACATTGATTTTGGTGAATCCCTGTCCCTGATTCAATATTAGTTTCCATGTGATGTTTGGCATTCTGACCTCTTCCTCTATTGTAGATACTGAAGCAATATGTCCACCTTTTCCATTTTTCATTGACAATATCAGTTTTGAAGGGGCCCTGATTACTTCTGACCACCGTTTTTCCTCATATAATTGTAAAAAGATTGTGTCGCTTTGTTGAAGGCCAGCATTTGTTGGCAACCCCTGATTTCCCTTGGGAAGGTGGTGAGCCATCATCCTGAATTGCTGTAATCTATGTGATGTAATTGCACTCTCAGTAGTTGGCCATTTCAGGGGAGTCAAAAGTCAACCACATTGCGGTGGGCCTGGAGTTACACGTAGGTCAGACTGAGTAAAGACAGTAGATTTCCGCCACTGAAGGACTTCAGTGAACCAGATGAGTCTTTATAACAATCCAGTGGTTTCATGGTCACTATTGGTGAGACTAACCTTTGTTTCCCCTAGCTACTGTGGCCAGATTTGAATTTGTGTCGATGCTGTATTAGTCCAGGCCTCTTGTTAATGGTCCAGTTACGTTCTCACTACGTTAAATGATTCTGTTGATATCTCTTGCAAGTTTATTACCATCTTTTTATAACTCTTAACTGTTTTGTCACCCTTTGTTGTTCTTTGTGTTGCTCCCATTTGCTAGGATCTGTTTATTTTTTGCATTTTTCTAGTCTTTTTCCTTTGGTTTTATGTTATTATCTCTTTAGTTGTCCATGGTTTAGTTTCGGAAGAAGAGTTCTTTCACCGTGGGCACATAAACTGGTTCTGTATTACAAGTACTTTGAACATCTCCCACTGATATTGGTTTAAAAAAATCTCTGATCATCTGAAACTTTTCAGGAAAATGAAAGAACGAGAGAAGTTAAAATTTCCTAGTGAATTACAATCTAGAATGTGCTGTCTGAAGTGGAAGCGGATCCAATAGTAAACTTTCAAAAAGGAATTGCTTACAATTTACAAATGTTGCGGGATTACAGGGAAAGAGCAGTGAGATTAATTTGAAAGCACTTTCTGAGAGCCAGCAGAAAGACAATGGACCAAATGGCTGCCACCTGTGCTGTATAATTCTATGAACTGGTGATTTACCTGTGGCTAAAGCAAAATGAGGTTTTGAACTGAGTTATGTCGCAGGGCTACTTAGATTCAGTTCAGATGCAAGAGCTTCTATAATCATTTTGGGAGTTAAATTTAGTTCCTGCTCCAATTAGGTCACAGAAATACAAGTTTCTCCATGCACCTAGCATGAAGGAAGGGCAATGAATGCAGCATTGTTATTTTTGTCTCCCAAGAGTATGCATTTTTGCACTTCATATTTCATGTATCATTTCTTCTCCAGTTCACCCGGTCATTTTTAAAATTACTGTTTCCTCTTAATTTTCTGTACGGATAAGCTCTTGTTCACAAATTGTTCTATTCCTGCCAACTGTTCCCTCCTATTGAGGGACCATTCTTCATGTGTGAATTCAGATAGTGAATGCCACTAGGCTATTTGACCAGATGGTTCATTGCAACAATTCTATACTCGTTGAATGTATGATTTTACAGTCATGGTTACTGGGTTCTGATCATGGTTAGGGAGCTTGGCGCTGTCTAACCTATCTGTTTCACGAACTCAGGATGTCCCAAATGCCAGTAGCTTATTTTGGACATGCTAATTCTGAAATGTTCTACAAAGAGTAATGTCAATTTGACCTGCTTTGGTGGTGTTCACCATAATCCTGTGAGAGCTCCAAGCCCCTCTCCAAATAGTGGCAAAGAATGTTTTAAATGTTTATCTAAAGTGGCAGACTTTTGGGTGAGACTTCAGGCGGATGTAAAAGATCTTGTACTATTCAAAAGAAGAGCTGGGGAGTTCTCCCTGGTGCGCTGGGCAATATTTATCCCTAAATCAGCATTGCAAAAAACAAGTTATCTGGTAATTATCACATTGCCATTAGTGGGAGTTGGCTGTGTGCAAAGTGGCTGCTGTGTTTCCTCCATTACAACAGTGACAACACTTCAAAAATAACTTCAGTTTGAGATGTCCTGATGTTGTGAAAGTTGCTATACAAATACATTCCTTTTTGAAGTGGAGTCATGACTATTACACATGCACTAATTAGCGGTTGCATTTGCCGAACAAAGTTTCCACAAATTGTTAACGTGCCAATTAACTAGTCAATTTGTTTTGGTGCATTGGTTTGAGATGGATGTTGGGCAGGTTAGCAACAGTATATATAATTCTAGACTTTGTCCTTGCGAACTTTGGTTGTTACTGGAGAGAACATTTTGAGCTCTGTAACACTTGCTGGTTACTGTTGAATGGAACAATTTGCAACGTTAACTTAATTCCGCCACACAAGTTGGAACTGGCAGTGTTGCCATGGTGCAGTGGTAACACTGCATCACAGACAGCACCTTCCAACTGAATAATTTGAGCACATGCTGTTTTTATTTGTGCTGTTGAGGAAATGCCCGGAGTCCTGCACAGCAAGGCATTTTTCTGGGATCTTGCTTGGGATGTAGTGTACAAACAGGCGATGATCAGGGTAAATACTGGGCTGGGTTTACGTCATGTCATATTCCAAAGTGCAAAAAAAAGCTTCAAAATGACGATTCTGATTGCAGTTCCTGATGTGTTGTTTACCACTGCAGCATTTGGTTGTGGCCTGTGTTGATGCAGCATGTGATGTTTTGATTTAAATTTGCGGAGCTTGGTAAACTCCTTATTTCAGGAAGTTTTATTGAACATTTTCTTTTTTTCCAATATTTTTATTCAAGGCTTTTTACATATATACATGAAAATATCAGAAGAGCAAAACATAAACCGAAACCATAAATTCACAACCTCCCCTGATACCAACACCCCCCCCCCCCCCCCCCCCCCATGTGAGCCCTATGCACCACCTTAAATTGGATGAGGCTCAACCTCGCACACCTGGGGCTGGTTTAGCTCACCAGGCTAAATCGCTGGCTTTTAAAGCAGACCAAGCAGGCCAGCAGCACGGTTCGATTCCCGTACCAGCCTCCCCGGACAGGCGCCGGAATGTGGCGACTAGGGGCTTTTCACAGTAACTTCATTGAAGCCTACTCGTGACAATAAGCGATTTTTATTTCATTTTCATTTCACCTGTAAGAACACTAGTCACGGCGCACGATGCTGCTCTTGCTCATGTATTGCTTGTTTGGCCCTAGCTCTGCACTGTAACCAATCACTATTTGTTGATGTACCATTTGTCAATGTACTCTGTTGATTATTGTTTTGTTTATTATGTACGTACTGTGTATGTTCCCTTGGCCGCAGAAAAATACTTTTCACTGTTCTTCGGTACATGTGACAATAAATATCAATCAATCACACAACAAGGCTGGGTTCACCCTCTGTAAGGTCTAAGCTGCATCCCGACCCGAACCTCCCCTCCCAACTCTTCCTCCCATTTGCGCTTATCTCCTCCACCGGAGCACCCTCCCTCTCCATCAATCCACTATAGATATCTGACACACTCCCTCCCCTATATCATCCTCCAACAACAACCTGTCCTGCAACACTCCCCGGAGCCAGCAGCCCCGGGAAGGACGGCACCTCTCATCTCACAAAATCCCTCGCCTGCAGGTACCTAAAACCATTCCCTTTTGGCAACTCGTATGTTTCCTCCAACCCCTCCAGTCCTGCAAAAATTTTTGCCCCCTATGAGCAAGTCGTAAAGTACTCTATTCCCACCTGCTACCACTCCGGGAAGCTCTCATCCAGCCCTGCTGAAACAGGCCTATGATTGACACATATTGGCTCCCACAACAACATGACCTCCAACCCAAAATGCTGGCCCCACACCCGTGATGCCAGAACCACCACTGGGCTCACAGAATACCTGGCCCTCGAGAAAGGAAGGGACGGCAACAACTGTGCACTCAAACTCATTCTCCTTCAGGACGCCGCCTCCATCTGACTGCTCCTCCACAGGTAATTTCTTCACCATTGTGATATTTGCCCAATAATAATTCATCAAACTCCACAACTCCAGCCCCCGCCCCCCCTCCAGGAGCATCCTCCTCACCTGTGGGCTCTTCTCCACCCACACAAACCCCAAAGTTATCCCGTTCATCTTCCTGAAAAAGAACTTGGGAACAAAGATGAGGGCGGTTCTGGAAGACGAACAAGAATCTGGGCCAACACCGTGATTTTAAACGTCTGCACGCACTCAGCCAATGACAGTGGCAACATATCCCACCTCTTGAAATCCACCTTCATACCCTCCACCAGTCATGCCAAGTTCAATTTGTGTAACTCCGCCCAGCTCCACGCTACCTGCATTCCCAGATACCGAAGACCCGCCCCCACCACCCAGAATGGCAACTCCCCTAACCGCCTCTCCTGCCCTCTACCTCGGTCTTTCCCATGTTCAACTTGCACCCTGAAAACCGGCCAAATTTCCTCAAGATCTCCATAATCCTCTCAATGCTGCCCCCTGGGTCTGAGATGAAAAACAACAGATCATCTGCATATAGCAAAACTCTGTGCTTAGCATCCCCGCTCAATCCCTTTCCAACCCATCAACGTCCTAAGCACCATTGCCAGTAGCTCTATCGCCAAGGCGAAAAGCAACGGGGGAGAGCGGGCATCCCTGCCTTGTCCCCTGATGCCGCCCAAAGTCCCAGGCTCGTCCTGTTTGTCTGAACACTCACCAAGGGTGCCCTATACAACAGCTGAACATGGTCCACCCCTGGCCAAACCCCTTAACCGATCCAACACCTCCAACAAATATGCACACTCCACCCTACCAAAGGTCTTCTCCACATCCATTGCCACCACCATGTCTACCTCCTGCCCCCCCCTATAGGGTATCATAATGACATTGATCAACCTGCACACATTCGCCAACAACTGCTTTTCCTTCACAAATCCTGTCTATTCGTGACACTTTCACATCAACATTAAGCAATGGTCGGGGCAGCACGGTGGCCTAGTAGTTAGCACAGCTGCCTCACGGCGCTGAGGTCCCAGGTTCGATAACCGGCTCTGGGTTACTGTCCGTGTGGAGTTTACACATTCTCCCTGTGTCTGCGTGGGTTTTGCCCCCACAACCCAAAAATGTGCAGAGTAGGTGGATTGGCCACACTAAATTGCCCCTTAATTGGAAAAAATAATTGGATAATCTAAATTATAAAAAAAACAAAAAAAAACAAAACATTAAGCAATGGTATTGGGTGGTATGCCCCACCCAGGTCCGGCTCCTTATCTTTCTTCAAAATCAGGGAGGTGGAAGCCTGTGACAATATGGTGGGAGCTGCCCCCAACCCTTGCCTCATTGTACATCCTCACTAGCAGTAGACCTACATCCGCACTGAACCTCTTATAAACTCTATTGGTAACCCATTCGGCCCCAGGGCCTTTCCTGCCTGCATCACACCCACAATATCTATCACTTTCCTCAGCGTGATTGGTGCCCCTAATCCCTGCATCCCCCCCCGCCCCAACCTTAGGGAATTCCCAACTCGTCCCTCACCCTACCAATCTCCCTCGCCCCGGCCGTCTGCTTCCATCTTCCCCGTAGACACTAAACCAAACTCTATCTGGAGCCTCTGCCTCTCCAACAACCCCTCCTCTAGCGCCATCGAGTACCTCTGATCCACTCTCGGAATCTCCTTGCCCTCTCCCTATCCACACGGATCAAAATGAATTCACCCCTAAAGTGCCTTAAGTGCCTCCCACAGCGTAGCTGCCATGACCTCCCGTGTCATTCAACTCCGCTTAACCCTGAATGGCAGCCCTCATTCGCTCACCCTCACCAACTTCCCCACCTGCGGCCTCCTTAGCGCCCTGTGCACCCGATGCACCTCGAAGGGTGGGTCAAAGCCCCCATCCCCATCAGCTTCTCCAACATGCTTGCCGCAAACATGCCGGCCTCTGCACCTTCGATGTCTTCGGGCATCCTAACGATCCTCAAATTATGCCTCCTGGAGTGGTTCTCAAGGTCCTCCAGCTTTTCTCTCAGCCTCTTTTGGCTGCTCATCACCATCGCCATCTCCACCTTCAGCGAGGTCAGCCGATCCTCGTGCTCCACTACCGACTCCTCCATCTATTGGACCGCCAGGCCTGAGCCTCCTGTCTCTGCTCCACCAGCTAGATTGCCGTCCTAAGCGGCTCCACCCACCGTGGCCAAATCCTCTAAAGCCTCTTTTCTCTGCTGCTGGAATTTACCATTTAGGAACTCCACCAACTGCTCCATCGACCACTAGGAGGGCAGCGCTGCTCCCTTGCACTCTGCCATCTTCACCTGTGTGACACCACAAAAACTTTCCTCTTCAAACTGCTCTCTCTGCCTCGTGGCACACTAGTCCTCTAATCCATACACCAGCCCCACCAGAGGAGTATTATATTCCCTGGGCACTCCTACATTTGCCCTCAAACGCCACACAATTCGGGTGGGGAGGACTGAAAAAGTCCACCTCAAGTGGGAGCCACCAAATATGTGATCACTCACTCCATGGCAGCCACCGGAAGTCCTTTATTGAACATTTTCAATAAAGCCAGTATTAAAATGATTTTCTCTTGTGCAGTAATCTCCGAGCAATGTCATTCATTAAACTGAGACCTAAGAAATAGAAGCAGGAACAAGCCTGTTCTGTCTGCTCCGCCATTCAATATGATTATGGCTGATTTCCTCCCTCAGCTACACCTTCCCACACATTCTCCATATCCCTCAATTCCCTCGGCATCCAAAAGCCTATTGATTTATAACTCCATGATTAAGGATCCAGAGCTCTCCGGGGTAGCAAATTCCAAAGATTCACAGTCCTTTTGAAGGATGAGATTTCTCCTCATCTCAGTCCTAACTGGTTGATCCCTTATCCCGAAACTGTGACTCGTTGTTCTAGATTACTCAGTCAGGGAGAAACATCCTCCCAGCAGCTACCCCATCAAACCTCTTAACAATTTTAGAAGTTTCAATGGGATCCTCGTATTCTTCTAAATTCTCGGGTATTTATGCCCAGTCTCCTTTATCTCTCCTCCAAGGACAATTCCCTCCTCCTAGGAATCAAATCTAGTGAGCCTTCATTGCACTCCCTCAAGGCAACTGTATCCTTCAATGTTAAGGTGACCAAAACTGTGCACACTACTCCGGGTGTGGCCTCAACCAGGTACTATGTACAGTAAGATTCTTGTACCCAGTGGCGCCACGTGGTGCAGTGGTTAGCACTGGGACTATGGTGCTGAGGATCTGGGTTCAAATCCCAGCCGTGGGTCACTGTCCGTGTTGGGTTTGCACATTCTCCCCATGTCTGCGTGGGTTTCACCCCAACCCACATGTATCGGAGAGGCCCATCGTCTCCCAGGATCCGGACATTCCAGAACAAGTGGCAGGAAGTTCTATCAGAATCACAGAATCCGAATGGTTACGTAGAGGATTGAGTCAAACTGATGAAAGATTCAAATGCCACTGACGTGCATGTGCTCAGTCCCAACAGGATCGCTGTTATTTTTACTCTGGGTATTATAAGCGCCAATAGTGGAGGAAATTACAGCTGCCTCTACAAAAGGGATGTGCCTGGGATGTGTGTTACTTTCACACCCAGCGAGTCTCTGATAATCCGTCTGATAAGTAAGTGATAGTTTATTTAAAGATAGGGGCAGGTCATGCCTCACAAGCCTCATTGAATTCTTTGAGGATTTGACGGGACATATTGATGAAGGTCGGGCAGTGGATGTGGTGTATATGGATTTCAGTAAGGCATTTCCCATGGTTTGCTCATTCAGAGAGTTAGGGGGCATGGGATACAGAGAAATTTGGCTGTCTGGATGCAGAGTTGGCTGGCTGAAAGAAGACAGCGAGTTGCAGTGGATGGAAAGTATTCAGCCTGGAGGTCGGTGATCAGTGGTGTCCCGCAGGGATATGTTCTGGGACCTCTGCTCTTTATGGTTTTTATGAATGACTTGGATGAGGAAGTGGAAGGGTGGGTTAGTAAGTTTGCCGATGACACAAAGGTTGGTGGAGTTGTAGATAGTGTCGAGGGCTGTTGCAGGTTACCAAAGGACATCAACAGGGTGCAGAACTGGGCTGAGAAGTGGCGGATGGAGTTCAACCTAGATAAATGTGGTGATTCATTTTGTAAGGTCGAATTTGAATGCTGAATACAGGGTTAAAGGCAGGATTCTTGGAAGTGTGGAGGAACAAAGGAATCTTGGGGTCCATGTACATAGATCCTTTAAAGTTGCCACCCAGGTTGATAGGGTTGTTAAGAAGGCGTATGGTGTGTTGGCTTTCATTAACAGGGGGATTGAGTTTATGAGCCGCAAGGTTTTGCTGCAGCTTTATAAAACCCTGGTTAGACCACACTTGGAATATTGTGTCCAGTTCTGGTCGCCTCATTATGGGAAGGATGTGGGTGCTTTGGAGAGGGTACAGAGGAGATTTACCGGGATTCTGCCTGGACTGGAGGGCGTGTCTTATGAAGAAAGGTTGCGTGAGCTAGGGCTTTTCTCACTGGAACAAAGAAGGAAGAGAGGCGACTTGATAGAGGTGTACAAGGTGATGAGAGGCATGGATAGAGTGGATAGCTAGAAACTTTTTCCCCAGGGTGGAAATTGCTGTCACGGGGGGACATAATTTTACGGTGATTGGAGGAAGGTACAGGGGAGATGTCAGGAGTAGGTTATTTACACAGAGTGGTAGGTTCGTGGAATGCACTGCCAGCAGAGGTGGTAGAGTCAGTCATTAGGACATTTAAGCGACTCTTGGACAGGCACATGGACAGCAGTAAATTGAAGGGGGTGTAGGTTAGGTTGATTTTAGATTAGGATAAATGGTCGGCACAACATCGTGGGCCGAAGGGCCTGTACTATTCTATGTAACCCCAAAATATGCAGGTTAGGTGGATTGGCCACGCTAAATTGCCCCTTAGTGTGAAAAAAATAATTGGGTCCTCTAATTTTGGACAAAAAAAAATTGGGTTCTCTAAATTTATATAAAAATAAATCCACACAGATCAGTACAGCACAGAACAGGCCCTTCAGCCCTCGATGTTGTGCCGAGCCTCGCCCGAAACCAAGGTCAAGCTATCCCACTCCCTGTCATTCTGGTGTGCTCCATGCGCCTATCCAATAACAGCTTGAAAGTTCCTAAAGCGTCCAACTCCACTATCGCAGCAGGCAGTCCATTCCACACCCTAACCACTCTGAGTAAAGAACCTACCTCGGACATTCCTCCTATATCTCCCACCCTGAACCGTATAGTTATGTCCCCTTGTAACAGCTACATCCACCCGAGGAAATAGTCTCTGAACGTCCACTCTATCCCCCTCACCATCTTATAAACCTCTATTAAGTCGCCTCTCACCCTCCTCCGCTCCAAAGAGAAAAGCCCTAGCCCCCTCAAACTTTCTTCAGAAGATCTATCCTCCAAACCAGGCAGCATCCTGGTAAATCTCCTTTGCACCCTTTCCAATGCTTCCACATCCCCCTTTTGTAATAATGTAATAATCATTTTCTTTACTAAGAACTTTCTGCACCTGCATACTGACTTCCTGTAGACAAGGCTACCAATATTCCTCAGTCTACCAACATTTCCCAGTCTCTCACTATTTAATGATCATGGTATAGCTCTTTGTGTTTAGAAATTGTGGGATAGGTGATTTACTCATCCAGCAAGGTACTGATCATTGGTAGATGGAGGAGGGGCACTTGCGAGACCACCTTACTGGGTGGCTGCAGTTGTGGGCTTTAAGGGCCACACAGATTTCTGAGGCCTTCAAGCAGTTTCCACCGCAATTATAATAATCTTTATTATCACAAGTAGGCTTACATTAACACTGCAATGAAGTTACTGTGAAAAGCTCCTAGTCGCCACATTCCGGCGTCTGTTCGGGTACACTGAGGGAGAATTCAGAATGTCCAAACTACCTAACAGCACATCTTTTGCGACTTGTGGGAGGAAACCGGAGCACCCGGAGGAAACCCAAGCAGACATGGGGAGAACATACAGACTCAACTCGGCATTTATAAAGGTGAGGGATCATAGTATAGAGGAGTTTAAACACAGCTTCCCATTTGATGTGACATGTAGTTCTTTACATTTAGAGTACACATGATTCACTACATGTTTGGCGCCAATCAACTCCTATTCGCAACTATCTTGCCACAAACCAGCAACAAATGAAAATGCCGAGTGCTTGAAAGTGTACCTAGTGCATATTGTGGAATACTGAATAACCCGTCTGATTTTCACATGCAGCGTGATTGGCGGTGTTGCGATACCTCTGGGTCATACCAAACAGATACATTTGCAAGGCCGATAAAGGGACCACAGTAAACATTCTAAGCAAGTGTGATTATGTTAATGAAATGCACCTTATTTTAATGACCATTCCAAATTATTTTATTCATTCATGGGATGTGGGTGTCACTGGCTTAGGCCAGTGATTATAGGCCATATCTAGTTCCACTTGAAAAGGTGACAGTGAGCTACCTTCTTGAATTGCAGCAGTCCCTTAGGTGTAGGTACACACAGTGCTGACGGGGAGGGAGTTCCAGGATTTTGACACAATGACAGTAAAGGAATGGCAATATATTTCCAAATCAGGATGGTGAGTGGCTTGGAGGGAAACGTGCCGTGGTGTTCCCATGTGTCTTTTGCCCCTGTCCTTCTAGATGATGGTGATGGGATTGGAAGGTTGTTGTTGGTTTGGAAGATGCTAACTAAGGAGTCTTGGTGAGTTCCTGCAGTGCATCGTGTAGATGGTACACATGGCTGCCACGTGTGTATTGGTTGTGAAAGGTGTGACTGTTTGTGGATGGGGTGCCAATCAATGGGGCTCCTTTGTCCTGGGTGATGTCGAGCTCCTTGTTATTGGAGTTTCACTCATCCAGGCAAATGGAGAATATTCCATCACCATCCTGACTTTTGCCTTGTAGATGGTGGACAGGCTTTGGGGAGTCGGGAGAAGAATTATGCACCATAGAATTCACAGCCTCTGACCTGTTGCAGCCACAGTATTTATATGGCTAGTTCTGTTCTGTTAACCCTGGATGTTGATAGTGAGGGATTCAGCAATTGTAATGCCATTGAATGTTAAATGGTGATGGTTAGATTATCTCTTGTTGAAGATGGTCATTGCCCAGCGCTTGTATGGTGTGAATGTTACTTGCCTCTTGTCAGCCCAAGCTTGGATATTACCCTGCTTTTACTGCATATGTATATGAACTGCTTCAGCATCTGGGGAGTTGTGAATGGTGGTGAACATTGTGCAATCATCAGTGACCATCCCTACTGCTGACCTTATGATGGAAGGTCATTGATGAAGCAATTGAAAATAGTTCAACCATGGAATTGAGATGGCCTTCAACAACCACAACCATCTTCCTTTGTGCTAGGTATGATTCCAATCAGTGGAGAATTTCTCTCGATATTCATTAACTCCAGTTTTGCCAGGGCTCCTTACTGCCACATTCTGTCAACTATTGCCTTGATGTCAACAGCAGTCACTTTCTCCTCACCTGGAGTTCAGCTTTTGTGTTTGAACCAAGGCTGCAATGAGGTCAGGAGCTAAGTGGCCCTGGCGGAACCCAAACTGAGCGTTAGTGAACAGGTTGTTGATGAGTAAGTGCAGCTTGATAGTACTGTTGATGACCTCTTCCATCACTTTGTTGATAATTGGGAGTAGGCTGATGGGATGGTAATTAGCTGGGTTGGATTTAGAACATAGAACAGTACAGCACAGAACAGGCCCTTCGGCCCTCGATGTTGTGCCGAGCAATGTTCACCCTACTCAAACCCACGTATCCACCCTATACCCGTAACCCAACAACCCCCCCAACCTTACTTTTTTAGGACACTACGGGCAATTTAGCATGGCCAATCCACCTAACCCGCACATCTTTGGACTGTGGGAGGAAACCGAAGCACCCGGAGGAAACCCACGCACACACGGGGAGGACGTGCAAACTCCGCACAGACAGTGACCCAGCCGGGAATCGAACCTGGGACCCTGGAGCTGTGAAGCATTTATGCTAACCACCATGCTACCGTGCTGCCCCATTTGTCCTGCTTACTGTGTACAGGACATAGCTGGGTAAGTTTCGACATGCTGGGTAGATGCCAGTGTTGTAGCTGTACTGGAACAGCTTGACTTGGGGTGTGGCAAGTTCTGGAGCACAAGTCTTCAGTACTATTGCCGGATTATTGTCAGCCCATTGCCTTCAGTTATTTCTTGATATCGCGTGAGGTGAATTGAGTTGCCTAAAGACTGACATCTGCGTTGCTGGTGATCTCTGGAGGAGGTCGAGCTGGATCATCCACTCGACATTTCTGGCTGTAGAATGTTGTAGATCAGGGGTGGGCAAACTACGGCCCGCGGGCCGCATGCGGCCCGCCAAAGGTATTTCTGCGGCCCACCAAGTCATTAAAAAAAAAAAAAAAAAATTTTTTTTTAAAAATAAATTTTTTTTTTTTTTTTTTTAATTTTTTTTTAAAGGTTAATGGGTGGGGGGGCTGTTGGGTTACTTACTGGTATAGGGTGGATACCTTGACTTGAGTAGGGTGATCATTGCTTGGCACAACGTCAAGGGCCGAAGGGCCTGTTCTGTGCTGTACTGTTCTATGTTCTATATGAGGCGCCCACAATCATAACCGGGTGAAGTAATTATTTTACTTAATATACTATGCGGCCCTTTGTGAATTGTGAATTTCTGAATGCGGCCCTTGCACGGAAAAGTTTGCCCACCCCTGTTGTAGATGCTTCAGCCTTATCTCTTGCATTGTGCATGGCTCCTCCATCATTGAGGATGGAGATATATGTGGAGCCTCCTCCTCCAGTGAGTAGTTTAATTGTCCACCACCATTCATGACTGAATGTGACAGGATTGCAGAGTTTAGATCTGATCTGTTGATTGTGGGATCACTTGGCTCTATTTACTTGCTGCTTTCGCTGTTTGGCACACCAGTAGTCCTGTGTTGTAGCTTCACCAGGTTGCCACCTCATTTTTAGGTATACCTGGTGCTGCTCCTGGCATGCTCTCCTGTACTTTCCATTGAATCAGGGTTGATCTCCTGGCTTGGTGGTAATGGAAGAGTGAGGGAAATGCTGGGCCATGGGGTTACTGATTGTTGATTTGGATTTGGTTTTATTGTCACGTGTATCAAGATACAGTGAAAAGTATTGTTCTGCGTAAAGTCCAGACAGATCATTCCATACATGAAAAACATAGGACTTACGATAAATACACGAAGTAAATATATAGATATGGACATCGGGTGAAGCATACAGATTGTAGTGCTACTCAGTAGAGAAGATGCGTGGAGAAATCAGTTCAGTCCATAAGAGAGTCATTCAGGAGTCTGGTAACAGTGAGGAAGAAGCTGTTTTTGAATCTGTTAGTGTGTGTTCTCAGACTTTTGTATCTCCTGCCTGATAGAAGAGGTTGGAAGACAGAATAACGTGGGTGATTATGCTGTCTGCTTTCCCAAGGCAGCGGGGGGTGTAGACAGAGTCAGTGGATGAGAGGTGGGTTTGTGTGATGGACTGGGCTGTGTTCACCACTCTGTGGTTTCTTACGGCCTTGGGCCAACCAGTTGCCATACCAAGTTGCGATTCAGACGTATAGGATGCTTTCTATGGTGCATCTGTAAAAATTGGTAAGAGTCAATGTGGTCTTGCTGAATTTTCTTAGTTTCCTGAGGAAGTATAGGTACTGTTGTGCTTTCTTGGTCGTAGTGTCGACGTGGGTGAACCGATGGCCCTTCATGGATGCCCGGAGTTGAGTTGATGGATCTGTTTGAAATCAATCCTGTTTTACACGATGGTAGTGCCGCACACAATGGAGGGTATCCTTAATGTGAAAATGGCACTTTATCTCCACAAGCATTGTGCATGGTCACTCCTACCGATGCTGTCATTGACAGGCACATCTGTGCCAGGCAGGCCGATGAGGATGAGGTCAAATAGGTTTTCCCCACTTGTTGGTAGTCCAGCAGCCATTTCCCTTGGGACTCGGCCAGCTTAGTCTGTAGTGATGCTCCCAAACCTCTCTTGGTGATTGATATTGAAGTCCCACATTGAAGTCCACCACCCAGAGTACCTGCTACCCTCCGTGCTGCCTCCAAGTGGCGTTCAACTTGAAGGAGTATTGATTCATCTGCTGATGTGGGGTGGTATATGGTAGTCAGATGGTTTCCTTGCCAATGTTTGACCCGTTGACATGAGACTTCATGGGCCGAGGATCAATGTTGAGGAAATGTAGAAACATAAAAAGTAGGAGCAGAAATAGGTAATTCAGTTCTTTGAACCTGCTCCATCAATCAATATGATCATGGCTGATCATCCATCTCAATGCCATATGCCCAAGCTCTCCCCAAGCTCCTTGATGCCCTTAGGGTCGAGAAAAAATATCTAGTTCCTTCTTAAATATGTTCATTGATTTAACCTCCACAGCCTTCTTTGGTAGAGAATTCCACAAGTTCATCACCCTCTGAGTGAAGATGTTCCTTCTCAGTCCTATCTGGCCAACCCTATATCCTGAGACTGACCCCTTGTTCTAGCCCCCCCCGCAGCCAGAGAAAACAACATCCTTGCTCCAGCATGTCTAGCTGTGTCAGAATTTTATACGTTTCAATTAGATCCCCTGTCATTCTTCTAAATTCCGGTTTGTACAGGCCCAATCAACCCAGTCTCCTCATGTGACAATCCTGCCATCCCAGCAGTCAGACTGGTGAGCCGTTGCTGCACTCCCTCTTTGGCAAGTATATCCTTTCTTAGGTAAGGGGACCAAAACTGCACATAATCCAGGTATGGTCTCACCAAATCACTGTACAGCCGCAGTGAGACATCCTTGCTTCTATACTTTATGTCCCCTTGCAAAGAAGACCAGCATAACATTTGCCTTCCGAAGTGCTTGCTGCACCTGCATGCTTGCTTTCAGTGACTAGTACAAGGACACCCAGATCCCTTTGTACATCAACATTTCCCAGTCTATCACTATTTAAATAATACTTTGCCATCTGTTTCTCCATCCGAAGTGGGTAACTTCACATTTATCCACATTATACTGTGCCTGCCATGTATTTACTCACTCACTCACTCAGCTTGTCTAAATCACCCTGAAGCCTGTTAACATCTTCCTTACCATTCACAGCCCCACCAAGTTTTGTGTTGTCAATAAACTTGGAAAGATTATATTTTGTTTCCTCATTAAAATCTTTGATGTATGTTGCGAATAGCTGGGCCCAAACAGCTCCCTCTGTGAGACCCCAACTAGTCACTTCTTGACACTTTGAAAAATACTCTTTTAGTCCTACTCTGTTTCCTGCTTTCTAGCGAGTTCTCAATCAATGCCAATATATTATTCCCAATCTCAAATGCTTTAATTTTGTCCCAGGCCAAAGTATCATGAGCTGCTTCATCAATGACCTTCCTGACATCAATGATGTTCGCTGATGACTGCACAATGTTTAGCACAATTCACAACTCCTCAAATACTGAAGCTGTACAAATGCAGCAAAACCTAGACAATATCCAGGCTTGGTCTGACAAATGGCAAATAACATTCGCACCACACAAGTGCTAGGCGATGACCATTTCCAACAAGAGAGGACCTAAACATTGCCCTTTGACATTCAGTGGCATACCATTACTTAATCACTCACTATCAACATCCTGGGGGTTACCATTGATCAGAAACTGAACTGGACAAAGACGCCCACTTGATTGCTACCCCTTCCACAAACATTCGATCCCTCCACCACCGACGAACAGTGGCAGCTATGTGTACCATCTACATTTTTTCATAGAATTTACAGTGCAGAAGGTGGCCATTTGGCCCATCGAGTCTGCACCGGCTCTTGGAGAGAGCACCCTACCCAAGGTCAACACCTCCACCCTATCCCCATAACCCAGTAACCCCACCCAACACTAAGTGCACTTTTGGACACTAAGGGCAATTTATCATGGCCAATCCACCTAACCTGCACATCTTTGGACTGTGGGAGGAAACCGGAGCACCCTGAGGAAACCCACGCACATACGGGGAGGATGTGCAGACTCCACACAGACAGTGACCCAAGCGGAATCGAACCTGGGACCCTGGAGCTGTGAAGTAATTCTGCTATCCACAATGGTACCGTGCTGCTACATGATGCACTGCAGTAACTCACCCAAGGTTCCTTAGGCAGTACTTTCAAAACCTTCGACCACTACCATCTAGAAGGACAAGACCAGCAGATACTTGGCAATTCCATTTCCTGGGCGTTCCCCTCCAAGTCACTCCCCATCCTGACTTGGAAATATATCGCTGTTCCTTCACTGTCGCTGGGTCAAAATACTGGAACTCCCTCTCAGACCAGCTCTGTGGGTGCTCTTTCCAAGAAGGCAGCTCACCAGCACAAGGGCACCTAGGGATGGGCAATAAATGCTGGTCATGTGGGACTTTATCAAAAGCTTTCTGAAAATCCAAATACACCACATCCACTGGACTCCCAGGGAAACACTCTCCTGCCCGACTGAATACTATTGTGCCAACACCCCTGCTGCGTCTGCCGTGCCGGTGGGACAGGATATATCCAGGGATGGTGATGTTGGTGTCTTATTTATTATTTGTAAGGTATGATTCTATGAGCATGATTATGTCAGGCTGATGATTGCCAGACAGCTCTCCCAATTTGGCACTAGACCCGGATATTAGTAAGCAGGATTATGCAAGGTCAGCAGTGCTGGCTTTGCCATTGTTGTTTCTGATTCCCAGGTCGATGTTGAGTGGTCTGTCTGGTTTCATTCCTTCACTTTTATAAAGACTTTACACAACCTACATATTTTTAGAAAAGCCTTGTCAGTGGTCGTTTAACTTTGTGAGCTTATTCATAAATGTTGCTGCTGAAGGTAACAACCTACATTTGTGTTTATGTGATGCCAATATAGACGCGCCGCCATTTTCTGAATCTGTATTCATTGAACTTACGAACTTCGCACCTTGTGTAATCAAGTACAATTTAAATGACACCATGCATGCCCACATAGATGACGTAGCCACAGGATATTTTCTACGTCTAGCGCTTGCTCAGATTTAAAAAATAAATTTAGAGCACCCAATTATTTTTTTTTTCCAATTAAGGGGCAATTTAGCGTGGCCAATCCACCTATCCTGCACATCTTTTGGGTTGTGGGGGTGAAACCCACACAGACACGGGGAGAATGTGCAAACTCCACGCTCACATTTTTCTTGGTTCCCATGAGAAACATGTTTTTTGATGGAATACGCCCTAATCTCCTAACCTGTGATTCTTTCTAAGATGCAGATGATACGTTTACGATCTTTGAATCTTAACCTGCTTGTCAGGATTTCATTCTGCTCAAATTCACTTTTGAGATGGAGCAATATAATCCATTACCTTTCCTTGAGTGCTAATGGGTTTCCACGACTGTCCACTGCAAGCTTGCCTCACTGGTCAGCATTGGGATTTGCATAGCTCCATGTGACGTCTCAGCAGTTTTGTAAATAGGGCCCAGGTCATTTGTTCACCTTGCAAGCTTGCCGCAGAAATAAAGCTCATCAAAGCTATCCTGTCGGACAAAGGCTACCCTCATCAGATTATATATCCTTGTGCATCGTGCAAACTCGCAAATCAGTCAAAGGCCATCACTTTCAGACTTGAAAAATGTCCAGATTACCTCAAATTACATCCAACGCCGAAATTGTGACTGACGCAGGGGCAGAAAATCTATTTTTCCGCAAGGAATCTGGACCGGCGGAGGTTTACTGATTCTGTGGGCCACGAAACGCGGTGTACCCAGGGAGTATGCCGCGCTGCCTGGGGTCATTGCCAGAGGTCCGCTCCGCCATCCTCCTCCTCCGGCTGGCGGAAGTCCCGACGGCGTGGAACTAATATGCTCCAGGCGGTCGGGATACTCGCATGGCGGCTGCGGACTCAGTCCATGCCGTCCTTGTCGGGGGAGGGCCGATCAGAGGGCGGCTGGGGGGTGTCCTTACAAGCGGCCGTTAAATGCTTGTGTGGGCATTGAGGGTTGGGCATGCGGCCGATCGGGGGGTTTATTTTTGGGTCCAGGTCCGAGTCCACCATGGAGTATGGCGCTGCTGGTGGAGGCTGCCGCCGTGCGCATGCGTGGCCTCCGACCTGGAAGTGCGGGGGCCCTTATCTGTAGCAAAAGCTGCGAGATCTACGCCGGGTCCCTGCTAGCCCTTAGCAGGGCTAGGAATTAGTGGTCCTTTAATGCCAGATTTTTCAGCGTGAAACTCCACCGTTTTGATGCTGGTGTGGGGTCATTGTCCCAATAATGGAGAATCCAGCCCAAGGTATCTTAAAAATGTGAGTAACAGTTAAGCAAGGCAATTCGCTCTGCTGCAATGCAATGCTACGTGAGTGGTCGTTTCTAGTTGCCAGGATGCTGCTTTCAGTCCAAAAGGTCGATCTGCCTACCACACAACGGAGCAATATTATTTGTGAATTTTGGTGCTGGTGTGATGCTAGCGACGTAGACCGTACGTCCCAATGATAGCCTGATTGAATCAAATAGCATGTTCCTTCAGTTGTTCGCAATGGACACACCATCCTTGACCAGCACACACTTAAAAAAACTAAAACAAAAGGTCTACTGTTACATACGAATCCGTGACTGGGCAGCACTTGCTGAATAATCCTGAGTGCGCTGATAGCCACTAATAACAAACTTAAGATAATCAGTTGAGCTCATGAAGTGGCTCATTTATACTTGCTACAATTGGCATTCATTCATACACCGAGAGCTACCCTTGGCAAACAAAAAGAATATATCAAAGCCTTGTGCATTTGTGAAATACCCAGGAGCTTGGAGAGCCTGTAGTTCCCTGTTGTTTTTTCCTTAGCAACACCGCGGCCAATTAGAGCTAACCTGTTATCCAGTCAGTACCCTTTTCTCATGTAGTATAGATTGTACCAGAAATCAGTCAATAGACTGCTTCTAATGCAGTTATGTCCTTTTTTTAACTAAGAAGTCCAAAACTGTACTCCCCAATGCCCTGTACAACTGTAGCAAAATATCCCTACTGGTTAAAAATAAATGCAGCATATGCTGGGAGTCTGAAATAAAATCAGAAAGTGCTGGAAAAAGTCAGCAGGTCTGACAGCATCTGTAGGAGAGAAACAGAGTTAACATTTGGAGCCCAATCTGACTCAGAACTGAAGTGAGGTAGGAATGTGATTGATTTTATGGTGTTGAAGGGGGGGGGGGGTGCAGGTGGAGCGGTAGGTAGGATGTCATGGAACACAGGCAGGAGTGGCAATGATAGTGTTAAAGCCACAAAGCCCCAGAGTAGGTGTTACTAGCAGGATAAAGGTCAGAACTGTCTGAAAACGAGAACACAAGACTAAAATACAGACTAGCATTGCGGGGTGGATCAAAAGGGAGGATGGAGTTCATAGTCGAAAGTTATTGGACTCGATGTTAAGTCCAGAAGGCTATAAAGTATCTAATTGGATGATGAGTTGCTGTTCCTTTAGTTTGCCTTGGGCTTCACTGGAACATTGCTGCAGGCTGAGGGCAGAAATGTGGGCAAGATGGTGAATTGAAATGGTGAGAGATCAAAAGGTTGGGGTCATACTTGTGCACTGAGCAGAGGTCTTTTGGAAAACCATCACGCAGTCTGCATTTAGTCTTCTCAATGTAGAGGAGACCGCACTGTGCATAGCGAATGCAGTAGTCTAAATTGGAAGACGCACAAGTGAATCACTGCTTTACCTGGAAGGAGTGCTTGGGGCCTTGGATAGTGAGGAGGATCGAAGTAAAAGGGCAGGTATTACACCTCTAATTGCATGGAAAGAGGATGAAATGTTGGGGATGATAGAAGGATAGAACAGGATGTTGCTTAGGGAATGGTCCCTTAGGGATGCTGACTGAGATGGGGATGGGAAGATGTATTTGGTGGTGGCATCATGCTGGGGTTGCCGGAAGGTAATCCTTTGAATATGAAGGCTGATGGGGTGGAAAGTGAGGACAGGGGGAACCCTGTTCTGGTTCTGGAAAGGAGGGGAAGGGGTGAGGGAATTAGTGCGGAAATGCCTACTTTTATGCCTCATCCCTATCTATATTACATTCCCCTTGCAATAAACAATATTATTCAAATATTCTATTTGCCTTAATTAAAAAAAAAAAAATTTAGAGCACCCAATTCATATTTTTCCAATTAGGGGGCAATTTAGCATGGCCAATCCACCTACTCTGCACATCTTAGGGTTGTGGGGGCGAAACACTGGGAGAATATGCAAACTCCACATGGACAGTGACCCAGAGTTGGGATCGAACATGGGACCTCGGTGCTATGAGGCAGCAATGCTAACCACTGTGCTACCGTGCTGCCCTCTATTTGTCTTCATAATCACCTGCTGTACCCGCATGCTAACGTTTTGCGATTCATGAACAGGACACCCAGATCCCTCTGTGCCACCAAGCGTTGCAGTCTCTCCTGTTCAATAATATGCTGCTTTTCTACTCTTTCTGCCAAAGTGTCATTCTTTCTGCCATTTTCCCACATTATATTCTGACTGCAAATTTTTTGCCTGCTCACTTAACTTATCTATAACCCTCTGGGGACCCTTTATGACCTCTTCACAATCTACTTTCCTACCAATCTGTTATCAGCAAATTTAGGAACCATATATTTGTGCCCTTCATCCAAGTCATTGATATAAATTGCTAATTATTTAGGCCCCCTGCACTGATCCCTGTGACACTACACTTGTTAAATCTTTCCAACCTGAAAATGATGTATTTATGTCTACTCTCCACCAATCCTTTATCCATGCTAACATGTTACTGACTCTTCCAGGAGCTCTTATTTTGTGTGGTAATCTTTTGTGGCACCTTGTCAAATAATTATTGTAAATCTTAAGTACATCACATCTACAGGTTCACCTTTATTCACTTGTTTGTTACTTTCTCAAAGAACTCTACAATAAATTAGCCAAACACAATAACTCCTTCACAAAACCATGTTGACTCTGTCTGATTGCATTGCGTATTTCAAAGATAATCTCATTAATAGGTTCTACAATTTTCCCTCTAACATGTTAAGATAACTGGCCTGTAACTTCCTGTAAGTAATTAATTACATCACTTCCCTGAAAAACTAGGGACAACATTTGGACAAGGTTTTTGAAAAATGTAATTTTTTTCATCGACTTTTATACCGGTTTACATGGTGGGAAATGCTACAATCAATTTACATACAACAATATGCTGCTTTGCAGCACTGTGGCACAGTGGTTAGCACTGTTGCCTCACAGTGCCAGGGACCCGGGTTTCACTCCAACCTCGGGTGACTGTAGGAGTTTGCACATTCTTCACAAGTCCATGTGGGTTTCCTCCGGGTGCTCTGGTTTCCTCCCACAGTCTAAAGATATGCAGGTTAGGTGGATTGGCTATGCTAAATTGCCCCGAGGTGGTTCTATGAATCTCAGGTCCCAAAAATAATGACCAGAAAATCCGTTTTGAGTATTTGTTAAGGAATGAATGTTGGCCAGGACACTGGGGAGAATCCTCTGCTCCTCTTGGAACGATGCCAAGGGATTTCTTTCATTCACCTGTGAGGGCAGATTTCGTTTAACATCTCTTCTGGAAGCCAATATCTCAGCAGTGCACTGGAATATCCATATGGCTAATATGCTCAAGACTTTGGAGTGGGACTTGAACCCACAATCTCTCAGAAGTGTTACCTGTTGAACCATACTGGACACTGCAGGATAGGTGTGTCAATGCCTGGTGTACTTTGAAAGATTAACATGGCATTGGTGAACCTTCAGCACAAGATTGAATTCCAATATGGCAAATTAAATTACATAGAAGTCCATCAATGCCTTTGCCTCACCCATCCCTCCTGTTGTTCAATGTGCAAATGCACCACTTGCTGCAACATTTGGCCATGCAGACCAGGAGGGCCTGTTTCCATCTTGGTCTTAGCTGACACAGAAATAGGCTGAGGCTACAAATGGCCTCAGAGTGAAATTTCAACATTTTCTAAGAATACCAAACTTGGGTGTGTGGCAGGTGGTGAGATTGATACCAATCAATTGCAATTGGACATATAGATCGGCATGGCAGAAAAGTGACAGATGGAATTTAACACAGAAGTGAGAGATGATGCCTTAAGAGAGGCAAAGTGAACTTTATAACAGTTATAAAATGTGCAGAGGGTCCTGTGAGTGCACGTGGAACACTTTTTGAAGGTTTCAGGACATATTGAGAGAGTAGTTAGCGTAGCAGGTGGGATCTAGGGCTTCATACAGAGATATTGAGTACAAAAGCAATTAAGCTATACTGAACCTTTATATAACTTTGCTTACGCCCCAATTAAGAGTATTGCAGCTGGTCTGGTAACCAAAGTTTAGGAAGGATGTGAGAGGGTGAAAGTCCTTGAGAGGGAAAGAACAAGGCTCAATTATGGGGGTAGACCTGGAGAATGGGACTGGCAGGGTTGCTCTATAAAGTTGGCATGAGTTCGGAGGGCTGAGTGGTCCGTTTGGGTGCCATAATTACTCTATGATTATGGCTGGGTGGCTGGTACTTCGAAGACCTGTCGTGATGAGGTGCAGTGTTCCATTTCAGGCTATGATCTGCTTTCAGAATGATCAAAGAAAACGTAATTTTCCTTTAGAAGTAATGAAGTGCAATTGTTGCCTTTATAGAGTAGTGTTATTAGAATTACTGATTTGGTGTAATTGGAATTGATGCTCACCAATTTACTTAAGCTAATATATTTCAAAATTGTATTTCTGATTTATTGCGAATTACTCCCATCACTGCTACCACCCCTGGCAAATCTATTCTCAGTAGGGAGGTCTCTTGCGGTGCTCGCCTGTCCAATGGCTGACCAGCATCGAGTGAGTTGTAACTTCTATTTTTGAAAGTTGGTCAAACCGATCAACATTTCCGTCCCTCAAATGCAGATGCAGTAAACCTCACTGGCTGCTTTCTCAGAATGAACTGTTGGTGTGCAGCCTTGCACTGTGGCCTGTTGCCAGTCTCTACAACCTATACGTTGCCCACTTGCATCCTTTCCCTGCATTGATAGTTCAAGCTATAATTCATTATTTTACCTTGATCGATTTCTCCAACACTGGCATCTATACTTAACAAAAGTCAGCTCTTCCAAAAGTCTTAATGCCTCAAAGAATGGATTTGAGGGCTCTGCTTACTTTAAAAGTGCTCTACCATCCTCATGTTACTTTTTTACAGCAGTGTGCCCAAGTGTGCGCTTGTGAACTCATCATGATTGTCCCTGTTCTATGGTCAAAGACCAGCTTTCATCCTTAATGCCCTGGTCCTTTGAAACTCCACTTCCATAATCACTCCACTTTGTTATCTCTTCTCAGTCAGAGGCCCCCAGAACGCCTGCCATTGGATATGCTTTATACAGACAGTCCTCTGATTTATGACATAATTGGTTCCTGAAAATGACGTTGTAAGTCGAAAAGTCATCAGTCGGAGCCGACTTTTCCATTGAAACAATGGTACAAATCGGGGATTGGTCACTGAGTCAACCAGAAACATTGGGGGTACCTAGCGATGTCAAATCTTCTCAACTCTTGTCCTGTCAATCACCAGAGGTAGTGTGGGGGAATATAATTAAGCCATTGATCACATTTGTCTGTTTAATCTTAAACTTCCGGGGACTTACGGTGGCGGCCATGGAGGAGAAGGTCGCACATTTGCTAGCTCCCGCCTGTGACGGACTTTTGAACCATTTCCCCCTGGTTTTTTCCAGATTTTATGGGATAAATCGGTGAAGAGTGAGACAGAGAGGAGAAATTCCTCCCAGTGTGTGGAGAATTGGGTTAGAAGTGGCCTTGTGAGAAGACAAAGTCCTACAAGGAAGACGCAAGTGGAGCTGGCAATGTGGGAAAGCATGGCGGAGAGTAAGGGCCGCGGGGGAGACGGCACAGTAGTCGACGAAGCAACTGGTGAAGTTTTTTGGAAAATTGCTTTGCCACACTGGACCCAATCAAGGCTTCGATTGATCAGGTGGTGCAGAATCAAGAGACCCATGGACAAGCGATCCAGGAGGTGGAGAAGGTGTCCAAGCATGAGGAATACATAACCGTGCTGGAGACCAAGGTGGAGTTGATGAATGACCGCCAGAAATAATGCAAGATCAGCTGGAGGACTTGGAGAACAGTTCCAAGAGGCAGAATCTGAGAATTGTCGGCCTCCCTTAAGGCAGTGAGGGATCGGAGATGCGAGGGCCTATGTGACGAACATGCTGGAGAAGTTGATAGGGGCTGAGGCTTCCCAAGGTCCCTGGAAATGGATAGAGCGCACAGAGCCCTCGCGAAGAAGCCCCGAGCAAACGAGCTGCCGAGGGCGATGGTCGTATGTTTACACCGATTCCTGGACAAGGAACATGTTCTGCGGTGGGCCAAGAAAGAACGGAGCAGCAAGTGCGCATCTATCAGCACCTGGGCGTGGATTTCGCCAAGAGGCGAGCTGGGTTTAATCGGGCAAAAACGACCCTCTTTAAGAAGTGGGTGAAATTTGGGATGTTGTATCCAGCCTGTCTCTGGGTCAGACATGAGGAACGGGACTTTTACTTTGAACCACCGGACGATGTATGGACTTTTATCCGAGGCAAAAGATTGGAGATGAACTAAAGGACGCTGAAGCCGTGGAGAGTACTGTAGTGTTGATTTGTTGTGCTGGGTTATATAAGTAGTGTTATAGGCAATAAGGGGCTGTTTTGATGGCTAAAGTTAACTTTGTCTTACAGGGAGCTGGTTAGAAGGTGGTTTCTGGGGATGTTTTTTCTTCTTCCTCTGTGGTTGTTTTTGCACTGTTTTTTCTGATGTTTGTTTACTGGGGAATGTGATGCTTTGAAAATGTTTGTCTAAATGAAATGAAAATCGCTTATTGTCACAAGTAGGCTTCAAATGAAGTTACTGTGAAAAGCCCATAGTCGTCACATTCCGGCACCTGTTCGGGGAGGCTGGTATGGGAGGAGAGGGGAGAGAACAACGGGGAGACAGACTGCTTGGTGCCATGGGTGGGCGCTATCAAGTCAGCTGACTCACGGAAGCACAGTGGGGGACAAGCAGGTGTTAAGCTAGAGCTTGATATGGACCCCCGACCAGGCTGATTACATGGAACGTTAGAGGGTTGATTGGGCCGGTCAAGAGGGCTTGTGTGTTTGTGCATTTTAAGGGGCTGAAGGCGGACGTGGCAATGCTACAAGAGACACACCTAAAGGTTATAAACCAGACCAGATTGAGAAAGGGATGAGTTGGCCAAGTATTCCACCCAGGGCTGGACTCAGACCAGGGAGGTAGCGATCTTGATCAATAAACGAGTGGCATTTGAGGCAGGGAGAATTGTGTCAGACAAGGGGGGTAGGTACATAATGGTGAGTGGGAAGCTGGAGGGGGTGCGTGTGGTGCTCATGAACATATATGCTCCGAATTGGGACAATGTGGAATTGATGAGGCGGGTGTTAGGTAAGATCCCAGACTTAGAGTCGCATAACTGATTATGGGAGGAGATTTTAACACAGTCGTTGATCCGGAATTGGACCGGTCAAAATCCAGGACTGAGAGGATGCTGGCTGCGGCAAAGGAATTTAAGATGGGGGGGACTAGACCCATGGAGGTTTGCACGGCCAAGGGCGAAGGAGTATTCTTTTTTTCTCCCTATCCATAAGGTATACTCTCGCATTGACTTTATTGCCTGAGCAGGGCGCTAATACTGGGGGTGGTGGATACTGAGTACTCAGCAATCGCAGTGTCGGTGTCATGCCCCACATTGGGTGGCTCCACGGGGCAGTGTGGAGAGAGGACAACACGGGCTGTGGAAGCTGGATGTGGGGTTGTTAGCAGACGAAACGATCTGTAGGTGGGTGAATAAGTCCATCCAGAACTACCTGGAAACAAATGATATGGGGGAGGTCTCTGCAACGACGGTTTGGGAAGTTCTGAAGGCAGTGGTCAGAGGGGAATTATTCTCGATATGGGCCCACAGAGAAAAGGCAGAACGGACTGAGAGGGATAGGTTAGTTGAGGAGATACTCCAGGTGGACAGGAGATACTCGGAGGCCCCAGACACGGGGCTACTGGGGGAGTGGTGGAGGTTGCAGACGGACTTTGGGCTGTTGACTACAGGGAAAGCAGTGGAACAGTTGAGAAAGACAAGGCGATTTATGAGAATGGGGAAAAGGCAAGCAGAATATTAGTGCACCACCTCAGAAAAAGGGAGGTGGCCAGGGAGATAGGGAGAGCAAAGAGTAGAGGTGGGAATACTGTCCTGGACCCAGTGGGGGTGAATGAGGTGTTTAAGGACTTTTACAGTAAATTATATGAATTGGAAACCCCGGTGGGTTGAAGGGGTGAGGCAGTTTTTGGATCAGTTAAGGTTCCTGGGGGTTGATGGGGATCTAGTGGAAAGGCTGGGAGCCCCAATTGAGATTGAGGAAATAATCGAGGGGCTGGATGGCATGCAGTCGGGCAAGACCCCGGGGCCGGATGGCTACTCCGTTGAATTCTGTCAGAAGTTTTCAGAGATATTGATCCCACTGCTGCTGAGGATATTTAATGAAGCAGAGAGAAGGGAGTGTGTGTGTGTGTGTGTGTGTGTGTGTGTGTGTGTGTGTGTGTGCGCGCCCCCCCCCCCCCCCCAAACAGTGTCGCAGGCCTGATCCTGAAACGGGAGAAGGATCCGGAGCAATGCAGGCCGATTTGTCTACTGAATGGGCACGCCAGACTGCTGGCTAAGACACTGGCCTTAGAGCATTGGCCATGATGTTAAGAGCCTTTAGGAACTGGAAAGGGCAAGTTCGGTGGGGGGGAGAATTGGAGCACCAGTTCTCGCTTTACGCAGATGACCTGCTCTTGTATATTTCAGACCCGTTGGAGGGGATGGGGGAAGTAATGTGAACCCTGGGGGGAATTTGGCAATTTTTCGGGGTATATCCCCAGTCAATGGGCAAGGAGGTACCTTTTATGTGGTACTGTACTTAAATCTGACCTGGGGTATAATAACTAACCTATATTCATCCCAGTATATTCTGACAGTGAATCAATACTGGTTCATGCAATGGGCACAAGATATTCCATGAAAGTTTTAACTCGATGCCCATAATAAACTCGTACAGTGGAGCCTACAAGCTCGGTGTGATTATAATTGGCAATTGTTTTGGGTCCAAAGTCTGCCAGGAGGAGGTGTGTACAGATAATGGAGCAGCTTGTGTTGGTCAGCAGCTCTGATTCTGGGTTGGGTGGATTGGTTCTAGCGAATAACACAACTTGCAGTGACCAAATTTCGGGGTATAAATTGAACATGGGGGGGGGGGGGGGGGGGAGTGGCTGGTGGTTGGTATGGGGCTGGTGTAGCACACTGGGCTAAATCGCTGGCTTTGACAGCAGACCAAGGCAGGCCAGCAGCACAGTTCAATTCCCGTACCAGCCTCCCCGAACAGGCGCCGGAATGTGGCGACTAGGGGCTTTTCACAGTAACTTCATTGAAGCCTACTCGTGACAATAAGCGATTTTCATTTCAAGTGAGATGTTCATAATCCAGGCAAGAGGGCAGGAGAAGAGACTGGGAGAGCTGCATCTTAGAATGGTAGGGAAGAGCTTTTGGTATCTGGGAATCCAGATGGCCTGGGAGTGGGAGGCACTGCACAAGTTAAACCAGGGGACTTTAAGAGATGGGACAAGCTCCCGCTATCACAGGCGGGGAGGGTACAGACCGTAAATATTACGGTCCTCCCCAGATTTCTGTTTGTCTTTTAGTGCCTCCCCACATTTGGCCCAAGGGCCTTTTTGAATCGGGTGAATAAGGTGATTTTGGGCGTTGTGTGGGCGGGTAAAACCCCACGAGTGAAGAAAGTGTTGCTGGAGCACAGTCGGGGGGGGGGGGGGGGGGGGGGGTTGGCGCTACTGGGCGGCTAATATAGCCATGATTAGGAAGCAGGTAGTGGGGGAAGGGTCGGTATGGGAGCGGATGGAGGCGGTGTCATGTGAAGACACCGGTTTTGGAGCATTCATAACGGCACCTCTTCCGTTCTCGCTGTCCCGATACTCCACAAGTCCAGTGGTGGTGGCGACTTTGAGAATCTGGGGGCAATGGAGGAGATATGAGAGTGGAGCGAGCATTGGTTTGGACCCCGATTTATAATAATCATCGGTTTGTACTGGATGGTGGATTCCGGAGATGGCAAAGGGCAGGAATTAGAAGGATGGAGGATCTATTTATAGGCGGGAGCTTCCCCAGCTTGAAAGCCTTGGAGGATAAATTTGAATTGCCAGCAGGGAATGAGTTTAGGTATTCGCAGGTACGAGACGTCTTGAGAAAGCAGGTTCCGGCCTTTCCGCTGCTCCCGCCACGGGGGACACAGGACAGAGTAGTCTCCAGTACCTAGGTGGGAGAGGGGAAGGAATCAGCTATTTATCAGGAGCTTTCGGAGGTTGAGGAAGGGCAAGTGGGAGGATGAGCTAGGAGGAGAGATAGAGGCGGGTCTGTGGGCAGGGTTTTTTTTTTTAATTTTAGATTACCCAATTATTTTTTCCAATTAAGGGGCAATTTAGCGTGGCCAATCCACCTACTCTGCACATTTTTGGGTTGTGGGGGCGAAACCCACACAGACACGGGGAGAATATGCAAACTCCACACGGACAGTGACCCAGAGCCGGGATCGAACCTGGGACCTCAGCGCCGTGAGGCGGTTGTGCTAACCACTAGGCCACCGTGCTGCCTCTGTGGGCAGGGTTAATACATCCTCATCATGTACCAGGCTTAGCCTAATACAATTTAAGGTAGTCCACGGGCACACATGACAGTGGCTCAGATGAGCAAGTTTTTTTGGGTAGAGGACAGGTGTGCGAGGTGCGTGGGAAACACAGCAAATCATGTCCACATACTTTGGCATGCTTGAAGTTTAGAGGGTTTTGACAGGGTTTTGCTAAGGCAATGTCCACGGTACTTAAAACACGGGTGCTGCCGAGTCCGGAGGTGGCAATCTTTGGAGTGTCGGAAAAGCCGGGAGTGGAGTGTCGGAAGAGCCGAGAGTTCAGGGGGTGAAAGAGACCGACATCTTGGCCTTTGCCTCCCTGGTAGCCCGGAGATGGATTTTATTAATGTGGAGGGACTCGAAGCCCTGTGTGTAGAGATGTGGGTTGGTGACATCGCTGGGTTTCTCAGACTCGAGAAAATAAAATTTGCCGTAAGAGGGTCAATGGTTGGGTTCACCCGGAGGTGGCAGCCATTCGGCGACTTTCTTGGGGAAAATTAAAATTGTGAGCAGGTGCAGTTTCCGAGGGGGGGATTGTTGTTTTATGGTTGGGGTGTGTGAAGATTGGGATGGGGGTGGAAATGTTTATTATACCATGTTTATGTCATTGTTATTATTCTAAGCACTTGCAAATACCATAATATAATAAATATATATATATATATATATATATATATATATAAAATCTTGAACGTCCGTGATTCTGAGTGCATCTTAAGTTCAACATGAGCTTATAAATGCATTAAAATTGCGACAGTCGCGGCAAAATAATTGATCAGAGTAAAACACTTGTTTCTTACCTAATAATGACGGCTCGACCTGTCCAATCATATGTCTGGGTGGCGCAGAATGTAAGCATGCACATACATGATTGTGCTGGCATGGTGTTGTAAAGTTGAATCGTTGCATGTACCGTTTGTCGTAACTTGAACTCAGTGCACAGTGGGAGGGCGGCACGGTAGCAGTGGTTAGCACTTGCTTCACAGCGCCAGGGAGCTGGGTTCGATTCCTGGCTTGGGTTGCTGTCTGTGGAGTCTGCACATTCTCCCCGTGTCTGCGTGGGTTTCCTCTGGGTTCTCCGGTTTCCCCCCACAAGTCCCCAAAAGGTGAATTGGATTCTGAAGTCTCCCTCAGTGTACCCGAACAGGCACCGGAATATGGCAACTAGGGGGGTTACATGGTAACTTCATTGCAGTGTTAATGTAAGCCTACTTGTGACACTAATAAAGATTATTATTATTATAACATTGTAAAGTCGAGGACTGCCTGTATCATCCCCTCATCTCAGATTCCTTATTCTTTGTAAAGTGTTTAACCACTCACTGGTGACATGCTGTGATACATTTTCTTTTTACTGAAGAGTAGAATACATTGGCATATGATCTCTCCTCTTGAATTGTATGTCTCAAAATGCTCTGGTTAGAACTCAAGGTTTTGGAAGGACAAGATCTATCTTTGCGTTTCTGCCATTTTCTTTGTAGTTCAACCGATTGTAGGTGCTCACTGTTCCTGATGTCACTGAACCATTAATAAATAGGCATTACGAAAATGCCAAAATGGAGCAACTGGTTTGAAGTCAGTTTTGCTTTGTCAAAATATTCAAAAGGAGAATAAATCAACACAGGACAATGGTCAAATTTGGTGTCTATTCTTGGCTGGAAAATGATTTAGTCTGTATAGACTCCAAGGGAAATATTAGAAAGAAAGATTTCCATGTTTAATAATTTCACACGCTCTGGAAATCCCAAAGCGATTTACAACCACTTTCTGAAGTGCAGTGATTGCAGTAATGTTCAATTGAACTGTAGGTGCTGTGGGTTGCACTAATGAGCACGCGTGCTTTCAGAGCAGGAAGGCCTGAGGTTTCACCTCTAGTGCTGACATATGTTTGTAAATATGAATAAAGAGCAGGAGAAGGCCGCTCTGCCAATGAAAAAAGATCCCAGATAATCTTATTTTAACCTCAACTCCAACCTTTCACCCTCTTTCTTATTCGGAATCTGTTTTACTTTCACCTAATAAAATTCAAAGATTCTGCTTCAACCACCTTTTGAGGAATAGAATTCCAAAATTTCAACCCTCAGAGAAGTTTATTTTCCTCATCTCTGTTTTAAATGTGCGACCCCATATTTTTAAACAGTGGCTCTAGTTCCAGAGCTGCAGGTTTTCACAAGATGGCGCTGGCAGTAATAGTGCTGCATTTATTATTGCCTATCCCAACTGTTCTGACAGGAGTGGTGACATTTTTGCTTGAACCACAGCAAGTCCTTGTGTTGTGAGGTCGGAAATGACAGTGTTTTAACTTGGCAAATTGTTGGTTTCCATCCAAGTCAGGATGGTGTGAACTTGGAGTGATGGTGCCTGTAGATAGCCACAAATATTTATAGGCATTCATATAAATTTTCAAAAGTAAGGAAAACCTCTGCTTTACCTTGGTGGTTGAAAGCTGCAGAGCCGGGAATTGGAATAATATAGTTTACTTTGCTTTTACACCAATAAAGGAAAGAGATCAGGCATGTTTCCCACTCCTCATCACCATCTCGTCACTCCTCGCTAAGTGCCTGAATGTGGTTGTTGGGCGATGGTGGGATTAAACCTAGCTCCAATCCCACCTCTCCTAACCCACAATCAAATTGTTCCCTACATGCACACCTTGCAGCCGAATGACGCACAGGAGGCTTACCAATATCAACAGGGTGACCCAATATGACTGAGATTGCAAAGGAAAAGTAGAAAGAGAAAAAGTTGGCAAACCAAAAATGAACAAAGCTGACAATGGAGCCTTTAATTGAATGTTAGTGAAGAGGACTGTAGCTTTTAACTCCAGCCGGTGAAGATGACCTTTTCAGCATTTTTTTCTTTTGCTTCTAAAGGGAAGACAAAGCAAGGGAAGATATGGTAATATGGTGGTTCTATTATGTCTAGTAATAGAGAATCCTGCACTAACCCAGTAACTTGCTTGGCAGCAATGCACATATCCTAAGAATGAAATGAAAAGTGGGATCAATGTAGCCACAGAACTTGTAATCTGGGTTGTTTTCCTCTTCAGAATCCAAGCTGCTTTTGCAGAATTTGCAGGGTTACCTGCTTCTGCACTCAGCAAAGAATATTTGGTGATAATATAAAAATCGCTTATTGTCACAAGTAGGCTTCAAATGAAGTTACTGTGAAAAGCCCCCAGTCGCCACATTCCGGAGCCTGTTCGTGGAGGCTGGTACGGGAATTGAACCGTGCTGCTGGTCTGCCTGGGTCTGCTTTCAAAGCCAGCGATTTAGCCCTGTGCTAAACCAGCCCCATATAGTGTAGGGGTAACAACAGATTTAAAGTGTTCTGTAGATATCTACAAATATATGTAGGTTTTTGTATAAATTTACAAAATTAAGGAAAGCCGATGCTTTACAACCTATCTTTCGGACACATCATAATGTCATTAAAATGAATAATATTGAAGTCTATTCACTGTTATCTCGGTGACAGCCAACCATTTTGTACAGAGTTCTGCAAGTACCAATGAAGAGAAAGATCAGTTAATATATTTTTCTTATTAATTGAGGGAGGAATGTTGGCCAGGACACTGAGAAATCCCTGATCATCTTTGAATAGTGCTGTGAGATCTCTTAACATCCACTGGAACAGGCAGATAGGATCTGAGTTTAAATGTTTCATCTGGTGGGTTTCGCCGCCACAACCCAAAGATGTGCAGGCTAGGTGGATTGGCCACGCTAAATTGCACCTTAATTGGAAAAAAATAATTGGATACTCTAAATTTATTTTTAAAAATGTTTCATCTGAAGGACGAATTTAACTTGCATTTAGTAAGATCCATTTTGCATGTGTCTAAGATTGAACACTTCCTCTGGAGGAATGTTTTGGAGGTGGAAGAAAGCAAGTCTGAGGAACAACCTGGGCAGCTGGTGAGTGTTGTGGGTTACTTGAGGCAATGTTTTAATGACGTGGATTTTGAGTTATAGAGTGGTTCTGTTTTATACCATTAGCATTTTAATAGTGAATTTCCAGTCAGTTATTTCCATTGCTTTACAAAATCTAATACTTTATTTTTAAAGTAACTAGACAATTTTCTGTTACATTGCTGAAAATAACATTCACTGTTTCTATAGGATGTAGGCACGTCACGCCATGTGAGGTACAGTGTTGTTCTGCTAACAGTTAAGGCCGCAACCCAAAAATGTTTAAAACGCATAGTACTTGTACTTTCTCTCTCTCTCTCTGTCTGCCCCCGCTCGCTCACTCACTCACTCTCTCTCTCTCTCTGTTTGCCCCCACTCACTCTCTCTCTCTCTCTGTTTGCCCCCACTCACTCACTCACTCTCTCTGTCTGCCCCCACTCACTCACTCTCTCTGTCTGCCCCCACTCACTCACTCTCTCTGTCTGCCCCCACTCAGTCACTCTGTCTGCCCCCGCTCACTCTCTCTCTCTCTCTCTCTCTCTCTCTCTCTCACTGTCTGCCCCTGCTCACTCACTCTCTCTCTCTCTCTCTGCCCCCACTCACACTCTCTCTCTCTGTCTGCCCCCACTCACTCACACTCTCTCTCTCTCTCTCTGCCTGCCCCCACTCACTCACTCACTCTCTCTGTCTGCCCCCACTCACTCACTCTCTCTGTCTCTGCCCTCACTCACTCTCTCTGTATGCCCCCACTCACTCACTCTCTCTGTCTGCCCCCACTCACTCACTCTCTCTCTGTCTGCCCCCGCACTCTTTCTCTCTCTCTGTCTGCCCCCGCTCTCTTTCTCTCTCTGTCTGCCCCCTCTCTCTTTCTCTCTCTGTCTGCCCCCCGCTCTCTTTCTCTCTCCGTCTGCCCCCGCTCTCTTTCTCTCTCTGTCTGCCCCCGCTCTCTTTCTCTCTCTGTCTGCCCCCGTTCTCTTTCTCTCTCTGTCTGCCCCCGCTCTCTTTCTCTCTCTCTGCCATCGCTCTCGATTTTTCTCTGCCCCTGCACTCGATCTTTCTCTGCCCCCGCTCTCGATCTCTCTCTGCCCTCGCTGTTGCTCTCTCTCTGTCCCGCTCTCTCCCTCTCGGCCCCCCGCTCTCTCCCTCTCGGCCCCCCGCTCTCTCCCTCTCGGCCCCCCGCTCTCTCCCTCTCGGCCCCCCGCTCTCTCCCTCTCGGCCCCCCGCTCTCCCCCTCTCGGCCCCCCCGCTCTCCCACTCTCGGCCCCCCCGCTCTCCCCCTCTCGGCCCCCCCGCTCTCCCCCTCTCGGCCCCCCCGCTCTCCCCCTCTCGGCCCCCCCGCTCTCCCCCTCTCGGCCCCCCCGCTCTCCCCCTCTCGCCCCCCCGCTCTCCCCCTCTCGGCCCCCCCGCTCTCCCCTCTCGGCCCCCCCGCTCTCCCCCTCTCGGCCCCCCCGCTCTCCCCCCTCTCGGCCCCCCCGCTCTCCCCCTCTCGGCCCCCCGCTCTCCCCCTCTCGGCCCCCCGCTCTCCCCCTCTCGGCCCCCCGCTCTCCCCCTCTCGGCCCCCCGCTCTCCCCCTCTCGGCCCCCCGCTCTCCCCCTCTCGGCCCCCCGCTCTCCCCCTCTCGGCCCCCGCTCCCCCCTCTCGGCCCCCCGCTCTCTCCCTCTCGCCCCCGCTCTCTCCCTCTCGAGCCCCCGCTCCCCCCTCTCTCGGCCTCCCCTCCCACGCCTCCCCCTATCGCTCCCTCTCGGACCCCGCTCTCTCCCTCTGGACCCCCAGCTCCTCCCGCTCTCCCCTCTCGGCTCTCCCCCTCTCGTCCCCCCTCCGGCCCCCCCGCTCTCCTCCCTCTTCGGCCCCCCCCGCTCCTCGTTCCCGCTCGGCCCCCCCCCGCTCTCTCCCGCTCTGCCCCCCCCGCTCTCTCCCTCTCGGCCCCCCCCTCTCTTCCCTCCCGACCCCCCCACCCGCTCTCGTCACTGTCGGCCCTCGCTCTCCATCACTCGCGTCCCCCCCGCTCTCTCCCTCTCGCCCCCCCGCTCACCTCCTCCTCTCGGCCCCCCCTCTCACATCCTCCTCTCGCCCCCCCGCGCTCCATCCTCCCTCTCGGCCCCACGCTCTCCGGTCCTCCTCTCGGCCCCACGCTCTCTCCTCCTCTCGGCCCCCCGCTCTCTCCTCCTCTCGGCCCCACGCTCTCTCCTCCTCTCGGCCCCACGCTCTCTCCTCCTCTCGGCCCCCCGCTCTCTCCCCCTCTCGGCCCCCCGCTCTCCCCCCCTCTCGCCCCCCCCCCCTCTCGGCACCCCCGCTCTCTCCCTCTCGGCCCCTGCTCGCATTTTGCCCTCGCTCGCCCTCTGCATTTAAATGTCAACTCCCCAGATTCTGTATGATCCTTTGAGCTGAGAGCAGATCTCCAACCCATCAGTCTGGATATGAAACAAGGCCACAAGATGAATTACCTGCATTCAACCCACTGTGACATTGAGTTTCCCTCTACTTATTTCCAATATTCTTTTGTCCCATGCTGGGCGACTGACAAATCTCAGGATAGGAATTATATCCCATGGGGGCAGGAGAGTACAAATCTGATAAGTGACTGCCTCCATCAGATATATCAGTTACAGTCCCATAGTCTTCCTAAATGCATCATGAGTGTACTGCACTGCCTGTCTAAAATTAGCTGACAGCATGCTATCCTCTGTGGACTATTATTGCAGTTGTAGATAGTGGGACTGCCTGCTTGCTGCCTGATGCGAGCTTAGAATACTTGTTTTGAACATTCTCTCCACTTGAATTTTCAAAGCAAAGTAATTTGATCACAAAGTTTTCTAAATTTATTAGGTGCAATCTTTTTATTTATGTTTAAATATATTTGTATAATTTATAAATGATGTGCCTAGTGGTCATTGTAATTATGGATTGTTCACCTTCCTTCTGAGAAAAAACAAAATCCAGCAGTAATGTAGCCTCACTCCCTCTTGGTGCTCTGTCCATGGTCGCAGTTCACTTATTCATATCAGGCGAGATCGTGTTTTTGGTTAGATTGTTTTTAAGGACACTGATAGAAATGAGGAAGGCAAAGGATTTTTGGGGAAGAGTGAAAAGAAGGGTGATGAAAATAAAATGAGCACCCCACAGATGAAAAGCATTCTTGTTTCTTTTTGCCAAGAAGCACGATTATGTTCCGGATAAATTTCCACGTGCAGTGACTTGTTTGAAGGTAATTGAGCACAGGGCATTGAGTCTGCCTATCTTTTTGGCTTGGGTTGCAAGTAAAATGGAACCAGGGTCCCAGGTTCGGTTCCCGGCTGGGTCACTGTCTGTGCGGAGTCTGCACGTCCTCCCCGTGTGTGCGTGGGTTTCCTCCGGGTGCTCCGGTTTCCTCCCACAGTCCAAAGATGTGCGGGTTAGGTGGATTGGCCATGCTAACTTGCCCGTAGTGTCCTAAAAAAGTAAGGTTAGGCGGGGGGGGGGGGGGGGGGGGGGGGGGGGGGGGTGGGGGTTGTTGGGTTACGGGTATAGGGTGGATACGTGGGTTTGAGTAGGGTGATCATTGCTCGGCACAACATTGAGGGCCGAAGGGCCTGTTCTGTGCTGTACTGTTCTATGTTCTAAAATTTCGTGCAGGCGCTAATTTTGGTAAAAATTGCTTTATACAGAATCCTGATAAATGCACTACATGGTTATACTGAATTAAATATTTACCACCATTCTGCTGGTGGCACAGTGGTTATCGATGCTGCCTCATGGCACCAAGGACCCGGGTTTGATCCCGGCCCCAGGAAACTGTCCGTGTGGAGTTTGCATGTTCTTCCCGTGCCTGCGTTGGTCTCACCCCCACAGATCAAAGATGTGCAAGTAGATGGATTGGAAACGGTAAATTGCCCCTTATTTGGAAAAGAAAAGAATTGGGCAATTTCAATTTTGAAAAAATATATACCACCATTCTGTAATGAAGCAAGATCCAGGATCAAAAATCACTCGCACTCGCTGCTTTTCCTCTTACTATTTTGCCAACAAATGCACCTCCTGGCCAGGATCACAATTTCTAAACTCACCTAACCTATCCATATCCATTAGTAGATTTCTTATTTCCTCATTACAACTTGCTTGTTTTCCCACCTATTTTAGTGTTGTCTGCAAATTTGGCTATAGTACCTTCTATCCCTGCATCCAAGTCATTAATATAGATTGTAAATAGTTGGGACCCGAGGACTATATCCTGTGGCACCCCACTAGGTACAGCTTGGGCCCGAGGACCATATCCTGCGGCACTCCACTAGGTACAGCTTGGGCCCGAGGACCATATCCTGCGGCACCCCACTAGGTACAGCTTGGGCCCGAGGACCATATCCTGCGGCACCCCACTAGGTACAGCTTGGGCCCGAGGACCATATCCTGCGGCACCCCACTAGGTACAGCTTGGGCCCGAGGACCATATCCTGCGGCACCCCACTAGGTACAGCTTGGGCCTGAGGACCATATCCTGCGGCACCCCACTAGGTACAGCTTGGGCCTGAGGACCATATCCTGCGGCACCCCACTAGGTACAGCTTGCCAATCGGAAAAAGACCCATTTATCCCTACTTTCTGCTTTCTGTCGTTTAGCCAATCCTTTATCCAAGTTAATATATTACCCTGAACCTAGTGGGATCTTGCCTTGCATGTTAACCTTTTTTGCGGCACCTTATCAAATGCCGACTGAAAGTCCAGATATATTGGGCTGGATTCTCCTTCCTGCCGCGCCAGGTTTCTGGATCAACACGCTGGCGGGATGCTCTGTTTTGCCGGCTGGTCAATGGGGTTTCCCATTGTGGGGCAGCCCCATGCCGTCGGGAAACCCCCGGGCTGCCGGCAAAACGGAGCATCCTGACGGCGGAGAATCCAATCCACTATATCTACAGGAGATCCCCCATTATCCACTTTGCTTCACTCCAGCAAATTAGTCAAACACGATTTACCCTTTCAGTTCAACAGTCTTTCATCAGACAAAAGCAAATGACTGCGGGTGCTGAAATCTGAAACAAAAACAGAAAATGCTGGACAATCTCAGCAGGTCTGACAGCATCTGTGGAGAGAGAAGGGAGCTAACGTTTCGAGTCTGGATGACTCTGTCAAACCTTTCTTCATACCTGTGTGAAGTACATTTGAGAAGATGCCTATTAGAATTGCTGAAGTCAAAGCGCTGATACATTCTGCCAGTCAAATAGCATGCTTAAAATATTCAATCTAATATTTTGCAAAATAAAATTCTGCAGTGTTGTATTTGGATAAAAGTAATGGTGTTATAAAGTCCTGAGAAACACTAGTGCACATATGAGTATTTATATTAAAGGCTCTCTTTGTGTAGTATTCTGTACTTTTTTAACCAGCCATCATCAAATTGTCTCTTCCCCCCAGTGTACTTTCAACTGAACCTCAATTCATGTTGCTGTTGGTATTTCCAGAGTGTTTGTTTGCTCACTTGGTTTGACATATGTGTATGCACAGCTTTAAAAAAAACCTTTATGGTTTGAAGTAAATGAAAGAACAGCTCTCTGTCCTAATGTACAGTTAATTTCCCACAGAACAACTGCTGTGTCCCTTAATATCATCCGGATAATGCCTCTGTGGCTGCAGCTCTGCTTTTGATGCTTCAATGCGTTTAAAGCCCTTCTCCATTTTGAATGAGTTCACTGTTGAGCTTGAAGCAGGAGATGAAGGGGACTGGCAAGAGAGTGGCATACTGGCATGTCCTGATCAGAGCATAGTGCTTCCAAGGGGATGTTGCAGGCATGTCGACAGCTGTTGTTAGTGTATAGGGTTTCAGTTACACCCTCACTGATTTGTGTTTGCTTGCATTTATGGGGCTGGGTTAGCACAGTGGGCTAAACAACTGACTTACAATGCAGAACAAGGCCAGCAGCGCGGGTTCAATTCCCGTACTGACCTTCCCGAACAGGCGCCTAGGGACTTTTGACTGTAACATCATTGAAGCCTACTTGGGACAATCAGCGATTATTATTATGCAACTTAATGGACCATTGAATCTCAGCAGCAATGACAAAGGATCCTGGCTAGCTTTGTTGACTGGATTGTGTCCAGCAATCTAATTTCTAAATTAGCATTCTTATCAAATTGCATTTATTCGTGCTGCCATTTTTAGCATACATTTATCTCTATAAATCAAGATCCATGCTAAAATATTAATGTCTTTTCCATACAAGTTTGACAGCACGCTTGCTGATGGAAGCAAGGGCAGCATAACATGAAAAGATGTGCCTGTGCCACACGGCACCTAGAATCTTCTGCAAGAGGTGTTTTACATTGGTCGTAAAGATGATCGGCTGGCAAAGTGTACCTGATCTGTCAGTCTGATTGTGACCAGAGTCCATGGAGAGCTGTCTACAAATGAGTCAGAAAATTGTGGGGCTGGTTTAGCACACAGCTAAATCGCTGGCTTTGAAAAGTTGGAAAAGGTTATAAGAGATAGGGTTTATAATCATCTTGAAAAGAACAAGTTGATTAGCGATAGTCAACACGGTTTTGTGAAGGGTAGGTCATGCCTCACAAACCTTATTGAGTTTTTTGAGAAGGTGACCAAACAGGTGGATCAGGGTAAAGCTGTTGATGTGGTGTATATGGATTTCAGTAAGGCGTTTGATAAGGTTCCCCACGGTAGGCTATTGCAGAAAATACGGAAGTATGGAATTGAAGGTGATTTAGCGGTTTGGATCAGTAATTGGCTAGCTGAAAGAAGACTAAAAAGGTGGTGGTTGATGGCAAATGTTCATCCTGGAGTTCAGTTACTAGTGGTGTACCGCAAGGATCTGTTTTGGGGCCACTGCTGTTTGTCATTTTTATAAATGACCTGGAAGAGTGTGTAGAAGGATGGGTTAGTAAATTTGCAGATGACACGAAGGTCGGTGGAGTTGTGGATAGTGCTGAAGGATGTTATAGGATACAGAGGGACATAGATAAGCTGCAGAGCTGGGCTGAGAGGTGGCAGATGGAGTTTAATGCGGAAAAGTGTGAGGTGGTTCACTTTGGAAGGAGTAACAGGAATGCAGAGTACTGGGCTAATGGCAAGATTCTTGGTAGTGTAGATGAACAGAGAGATCTCGGCATCCAGGTACATAAATCCCTGAAAGTTGCCACCCAGGTTAATAGGGCTGTTAAGAAGGCATATGGTGTGCTAGCCTTTATAAGCAGGGGGATTGAGTTTCGGAACCACAAGGTCATGCTGCAGCTGTACATAACTCTGGTGCGGCCGCACCTGGAGTACTGCGTGCAGTTCTGGTCACCACATTATAGGAAGGATGTGGAAGCTTTGGAAAGGGTTCAGAGGAGATTTACTAGGATGTTGCCTGGTATGGCGGGAAGGTCTTACAAGGAAAGGCTCAGGGAATTGAGGTTGTTTTCGTTAGAGAGGAGAAGGCTGAGAGGTGACTTAATAGAGACATATAAGATAGTCAGAGGGTTAGATAGGGTGGACAGTGAGAGTCTTTTTCCTCGGATGGTGTTGACCAACACGAGGGGACATAGCTTTAAATTGAGGGGTGATAGATATAGGACAGATATCAGAGGCAGTTTCTTTACTCAGAGAGTAGTAGGGGTGTGGAACGCCCTGCCTGCAACAGTAGTAGACTCGCCAACTTTAAGGGCATTTAAGTGGCCATTGGATAGACATATGGATGAAAATGGAATAGTGTAGGTCAGATAGGCTTCAGATGGTTTCACAGGTCGGCGCAACATCGAGGGCCGAAGGGCCTGTACTGCGCTGTAGTGTTCTATGTTCTAGACCAAGGCAGGCCAGCAGCACGGTCCAGGTGGTGGGGTTCCCAGGTGGTGGGGTTCCCAGGTATCTGCTGCTCTTGTCCTTCTAGATGGTAGTGGTCGTCGGTTTGGAATCGGTGAATTACTGCAGTGCATCCTGTTGGTGGTGGAGGGTTTGAATGTTTGTGGACGGAGGAGCAATCAAGTGGGTTGCTTTGTCTTGGACGTTGTCGAGCTTCTGGAGTGTTGTTGGAGCTCCATTCATCCGGGCAAGTGGAGAGTATTCCATTACATTCCTGACTTGTGCCTTGTAGATAGTTGACGAGCTTTGGGGGGGGGGGGGGGGGGGGGGGGGGGATCAGGAGGTCAGGAGGTCAGGAGGTGAGTTACTTGCAGTAGGATTTCTAGCCTTTGACCTGCATTGGTAGCCACAATCTTAATGTGGCTAGTCAGTTCAGTTTCTGATCAATGGTAACCCCCCAGGATATTGATTGTGGGGGATTCAGCGATGGTAATGCCATTGAATGTCAAGGGGCAATGGTTAAATTTTGTCTTGTAGGAGATCATCATTGCCTAACACTTGTGTGGCGCAAATGTAACTTGCCCTTGTCAGCCCAAGTCTGGGTATTGTCCAAGTCTTGCTGCATTTGGACACTGACTGCTTCATTATCTGATGAGTCGCAAATGGTGCTGAACATTGTGTAGTCATCCGCAAACATCCCCACTTCTGACTTATGATGGAAGGCAGGTCATTGATGAAGCAGCTGAAGATGGTTGGGCATAGGACACTACCTGGACCAATGCTTTGTTTCTTTACTACCATGTGTTGCACGTTTTACTATGGGCGTAAAACGCGTTTATTGGAGTGTATTAACACGCCTCCGAGTTCGACGTGTGCTTAACACTACTAGGCTCTGTTCTATGTAATTATTTAGCTCTGGAGTCGCCAGTTGCCGTATAGGCAACGTCACAAGTATTCCAAGGTCAAGTTCAAAGTAATAAAGACGATACACCGATTAGTAAAGTTCAAACGATCAATATTTATTATACAGTTATAATAAATACTCATACACACACTAAGAGACTAAGCTATAACTAAACTTAAGTGAACAGAATACTTATCTAACAGGAACAGGCAAGGTCAGAGAACGAGGCCTTCGTCCTGGTTTGGTACTGCAGCCTTCAGCAAGCGTTCTGGTACTTGGGAGTCTAGTGGGCTTGGATCGCGTAGCGAGCGTTGAACTTACGGTTTCGGCGGCTGGTGCTCAACGGCTGGAGTCAGGATGCAAGATGTCAGTCAGAGCCGGAGCACGAGTTTAACAGACCGGGCTCTGTGGGGAATTTGCTTTTATACCCCTCTCTAATGTCCTTGCCCCCTTCTAGGCGGGCTCTACCTTTCGGTACCGATTGGAACGTTTCCAAACGGCTACCTTCGAAATCCTCCAATGCGGGGCTTCCCTCGATGTTGGGGGGTGGTTTCGATATTCGTTACTCTGGTGCCATCCTGTCTGCTCCACCAATTAAGTGCTATATTGAGATGGAAATGTTGCCATTGTGTGTGCCTGGATCTGGGCCGCCTCATCAGAATGTTAAGCGCTTTGCCATTAACACCTTTGGCTTGGAGATCTGCACCTGGCCAGAAAACTGGTTTGCTGCTTGCAAAATGCTAATTAGTTGAGAGCAGGCTGTCTGTTCTCACTAAACAGGCTTTCCCTGCTGTCTTCCATTTTAGTTTGGCTCAGTGTCCATTTTGCGTGGCCAGCATGGCTACACATGACCACTGCCGTTGTCTTTTGTTCCATGACATCTTTGCTATTTAATCTTTCCATCCAATAGCCTATCCCTGATCTTTCCTTCTACCTGACCACCTCCACCCCCACTTTTTCAGCAGCACAAAACCCTCATTCCTACCTCTCTCTAGTTCCAAAGAGGAATCATATTGACCTCAAAACATGTTTCTCTCTCCACAGATGCTGCCAGAACTAAGTATTTTCTGCACTTTGTTTTGATTTTATATCTTCACTCATGTTTATTGGGACTAAGTTCAACACCAACTTTGAACATATCTAGCCCAGTGCCAGGGTTGATGAAGGAAATGTGTAGCTGAGCTATATAGACTCACAGGCCTATCAGGTCTGCTAAGTTAGCTAATCTTGGCCTGAGCACTAGATGAGTGTTCCTTGTTTCGGTGTCCCAGGGCTTGCGTGGAGGAAGTTGGCCAGTGTTCCCAATATTATCAGTAAGCACTGCTGGGAGATGTATGAGAGTATCACCAAGATTTACCAACTTTGGGGAATTGCAAAGGGAAATTTAAAAACAACAGTCAATAAACTGAGTAACTGCACCCTAATTGTTTTGAGAAACATATTTGACATTAGTGAAATCTCTTGCTAATTAAGAAGCATCTGCTCACCTTTGTACTGTAATCACTGTATTGTCATACCAGACCATCTGGCTTCCAAATGTACTGGTGCAAACAAAAGCTTGTCAGAGGAGAGTTGATGAATTGCATGGCAGCCCCTTGTTGCAAAGTTTACCTACCACTCTCATATATCCACTTGGCTTTGTAAAGCCTTGGATGCACTCTGATTCAGTTAACTAGATGGCTAGATCGCGATGTAGAACAATGGCAAAGGTGTGACTTAGTCCCCATATTGATGGTTCTTATTCATGGGGGCCTGCCTCCCCATGTTTGTGGAGTGATGACCTTCAAGCCACAAATAATCAATTCTCTCTCACTCTAATCGAGACAGTTGCCTCTGGTCCTTCTTGGGCTACGGTTACCTGGATCCAGTCACCATTGACCCTCAAGTAATCCTTTGTTCGTTGACCCTTTCCCCTGAAGCAATATGTTACAAAGCCAAAACATTGTTACAAGTATTCATGTCAATTTGCGTCAGCTGCTTTTTGTATGCCTGAATGTTACAGAACTGAAGGCGGGCATGGTATGGTGACAATATTACGGGGTTTTATCAAGCAGCCGTCCTCAGTGAAGTCTTGTCACCTGCATTTTACAGTAATAATTATGCAATGGAGCTTATGTTCTGCAGTTTATATAGCTGTATGGATATTAGATATAGTGTAGTTCCTCCTAGATGGTATCCTGCTTACAAGGAGGCACACAAAATGTTCTAGAACCACACTGCAGGTCAGTCACTCTCTGAAGAGAATGGACAAGTTAACATTTCCACACACCGATATATAAACTCATCTCTATGCTTGACACATACACTGACTTGTGTATTTTCAGAAATTACTGTCCTTTGCCTGATTTCAAACAACTGATGTATTTGCTTTTTACAATCACATTTACACTGTTTAGCTGTCACTCCAATTACCTTGCCCAGGAGCGGGCTACATGGATGCACATGTATCGGACTCCTCTCACCCAGAAGGTCACATTTCAGTGCTTAGCTCAAAGGGGATTGCTTCTTTGCTTTAAATTTAGATTTAATGTCAGTGAGATTAACAAGTGCCCAGGCGATCCAATGGACCCACTCACATCTTTAAATCACGCTTGACACTGCACTGGATTCACACTACTGTCAAACTGAAACAATCGGAATCTACTCCCACACACACCTCTCCAGAGTCAGGCCAACACAGAGTGCAGATGTAATGCAGTGCAATGATTCCAAGGTTATAAGGTTACATTGCTATTGATGAGGTGAAATGTGATTAATCCAGGCAAATCCTGTTTTTACCAAATGGGTCGGGGCCGAGTTCATTCCATAAGAAAGGACTTTCCTTAAAACCGGTATTATGTAGTTCGCCCATAGAATATAGTAAAATAATCAGAGAACAGCAATGTGGAAAGGAAAAAGATTGATTTATTTCACAGTACAGGGCCATACACAAAAACAAAAGAGGAATCAGCAAATGATTAAAATAATTTCTGCGAGGGAGCGTTTCAGCCTAATTGACTGAAATAAGGAAACCAAAATTACACTCGCCCCAAACAGGTGAGATTATTACAACTATTTGCAACCCAATCAGTCTCATTCTGTAAAACCAACATTTCCGGTAAATTGGGATGACGTAAATTCAGGATTTACCTATACTCACGCCATCAATGTCTCCCAATTTATTTTAAGAAAAAATCGTAACTATGATATTTCTCAAAATTGTGCTTAATTTTTCAATTCGAGTCGGGCAGTCTGCCTCATTGCTAACTTTTTCGTGGTTTCCTGTCAGGGTATCCTCCATGGCTAAGCCCACTCTCAAAGGCTCTTCTTCAATCTGTTGGCATGGCAGTATTTTTTAAGATGCCCGTAGTACATAGAGTACATAGAGAACAGGGGCAGCACAGTAGCATTGTGGATAGCACAATTGCTTCACAGCTCCAGGGTCCCAGGTTCGATTCCGGCCTGGGTCACTGTCTGTGCGGAGTCTGCACATCCTCCCCGTGTGTGTGTGGGTTTCCTCCGGGTGCTCCGGTTTCCTCCCACAGTCCAAAGATGTGCAGGGGTAGGTGGATTGGCCATGATAAATTGCCCTTAGTGTCCAAAATTGCCCTTAGTGTTGGGTGGGGGTTATGGGGATAGGGTGGAAGTGTTAACCTTGGGTAGGGTGCTCTTTCTAAGAGCCGGTACAGACTTGATGGGCCAAATGGCCTCCTTCAGCACTGTAAATTCTATGATAATCTATGATACAGTGCAATCGAGTCTGCACCGACCCACTTCCACCCTATCCCTGTAACCCAATAACCCCATCTCACTTTTTTGGTCACTAAGGGCAATTTATCATGGCCAATCCACCTAACCTGCACGTCTTTGGACTGTGGGAGGAAACCAGAGCACCCGGAGGAAACCCACACAGACACGAGGAGAACGTGAAGACTCCGCACAGACAGTGACCCAGTGGGGAATCGAACCTGGGACCCTGGTGCTGTGAAGCCACAGTGTTAGCCACTTGTGCTACTGTGCTGCCTACATATCTACCACAGTGTGCCTGGATATCACGTTATCTGCATCATTGACTTTCCTTGAACTCATTTAGATCATTAAATGTTTTTAAGATAGATCGTTTTTTGAAGAATAAAGTGATTAAGGGTTATGGTGTTCGGACCGGAAAGTGAAGTTGAGTCCACAAAAGATCAGCCATGATCTCGTTGAATGGTGGAGCAGGCTCGAGGGGCCAGATGGCCTACTCCTCCTAGTTCTTGTGTTCTTATATTGTATCTTAACTTCCAGTGCCTGCAGCCGTCTCATATTCACAGGCATTTTGAATGCCCTGAGGTCTTTTTATCTAGGTAACCTGATAGGGAGATTATTCCAGATTTATCAACCAGATGTTCTTTCTACTACCTTCTGGAGTCTAGTCACTTCATGAGGTACTCGGCATACATTTAACAAAAATGTTCATCAATCATAAAAATAGAAATGATAATTATTAATTGGGTAAAGCCAACTTGATAATGTCTTTGCTCATAGCAGTCCTGCCCGGTTTCAATTATGAGGAATGGATGTTGAGAGTGAAGTTGACAGCCAGATGAACAAACACTGGCTGCTTGTTCAAGTCCAAGCTATTGCTCATAGCATGTTCCTGTATTCTCTCTTAAATGACTTACTAATATGAATGAGAGATTTGGGGGTGGGAGGTTTGCATTGGACTTTGAGTTGTGTACCATGGCCAATCACCACCTTGTAGCACTCAGCACCCTTGTACCCCATCCAACTTTCTTTAGCATATGGGTGACGATCTTTAACTTTTTATTTAAAAGTTCTTGGATCTAATAACATTTCTAGGTGTCATAAGTTTTCTATTAACTCAAAACCAGGGTAAAAGCCACATACAGCCCCCCATGCCTGAAATTTACAAGCTGTTGCAATTCCCCATTTATTAACTGTGGTAGATTATAAATATCTGCAATTACCTAGATTCATTTGTTCAGAGCAATAGCCTGAAAGGGACAGTTAGATTACAGATATGCATCATAATTGGACTTTGTAAAATTTGTTTACAGGATGTGGGCGTCACTGGCTAAGCCAATATTTGTTGCCCATCCCAAATTGCCCTTGAGGTAGTGAGCTTCCTTCCTGGACCACTGCAGTCCATGTGGTGTACGTATACCCTCAGTGCTGTTAGGCAGGGTGTTCGAGATTTTGACCCAGTCACAGTGAAGGAACGGTGATATATTTCCAAGTCAGGATGGTGAGTGACTTGGAAGGGGACTTCCAGGTGGTGGAGTCCCCATGTATCTGCTGCTCTTGACATTCTAGATGGTAATTGGTGGTCGTGTGTTTGGAAGGTATGTCTAAGGAAGAAGGTGCTGTCGAAGGAAGAAGGTGCTGTCTAAGGAGTCTCTGCCATGGACCACCTGCTAAAATAGTAAATAAATTGACTGCACAGCTGAAATTATTAAAATGTCCTAACTCGTTTTGTTTTTGGTTACAGGTCCTTTCACAGATGTTGTCACTACAAACCTGAAACTAAGTAACCCTTCAGATAAAAATGTATGTTTTAAAGTGAAGACTACAGCCCCGCGTAGGTATTGTGTGAGGCCTAACAGCGGCATTATTGACGCAGGCACTTCAATCAATGTATCAGGTATGACATGTTGCAGCTGTGTATCAGGGCTTTGTTTGTGGATACTTAAGCTTTCTTATCCCTCGGTCACTACTCTTTGTGATTTTTGTGTGGTGTGACGGCAGTGTTTTGGGCTCAAATGTTGAAAGTTGGGGCCGTATATTAAATGTCGGGGTCAGGCTTTGGTGTGTGGTATGGTGAGGGTTCAACCACAGACTTAATTGGATCGTATTGGTACTAGTCACAGATGACAGAACCAGAAGCTTCCTTGATGTGATCTTTGATGTTCAGATTGCTTGTTCAGTTCTTGGGAGTATTTAAAGTACATTCTGAACTTTCATTCTATTTATTAGATCAACTCTTTACTTTCACACAGTGTCTCACATCTAACACATGCATGTTGTAGACATGTAACTCCAGTCTTTAACTTGTAGCCTAAGTGAGGAGGGATATAACTTTGGCTACAGTTTGTTTCAGTTTTTCAATTTTTGGTTTGATACTCTGATCTCAGTATGAACTGATTTCACAGGATCACTACAGTGCAGAAGGAGGCTATTCATCCCATCGAGTCTGCACTGACTCTGAAAATAGTAGCCTACCTGGGCACCATTCCCCCACATTATCCCCGTAACCCCACCTAACCTTATGGACCCCCCCCCCCCGGCCTTCTGCTGACGATTAATTTTCCGCAGAGAAGTAGACGAATGATTGCCACCTCCGGCCGAACCCTAACAGTGACCCTCAAGGCGAACTTGATTTTCTCCAAACAGAGAAAGCTAGCCAGGTCTCCGACTTCGGGGGCTTTGAGTCCCTCCAAGCTAATAGTATCCGTCTCCAGGCTACCAGGGAAGTAAAGGCCAGAACGTCTGCCTCTTTCTCCTCCTGGATTCCCGGGTCTTCCGACACCCCGAAAATCGCCACCTCTGGACTCAGTGCCACCCTTGTTTTTAACACCGTGAACATGACACCTGCAAACCCCTGCCAAAATCCCCTAAGCTTCGGACATGCCCAGAACATGTGGACATGGTTCACTGGTCCTCCCGCACATTTTGCACACCTGTCTTGCACCCCAAAGAATCTGCTCATCCGGCCACTGTCATGTGAGCCCGATGAACGACCTTAAATTGTATCAGGCTGAGCCTGGCACATGCTGCAGACGCGTTGACTCTACTCAACGCGTCCGCCCATAGACCATCCTCTATCTCTCCTCCCAGCTCTTCGTCCCACTTGCACTTCAGCTCCTCAGTCTGCGTCTCCTCTGACCCCATAATTTCCTTGTAAATGTCAGCGATACTCCATTCTCCTACCCATCCTCTGGAAACTACCCTGTCCTGAATCCCCGCAAGCGGTAGGAGCGGGAAGGTTGACACTTGTTTACGTAGGAAGTCCCGCACCTGCAGATACCTGAATTTGTTTCCCCTCGCCAACCTAAACTTCTCCAGCGCCCTCATACTCTGAAAGCCCAACTCTATAAACATATCCCCCATCCTCTCAATCCTGCTTTCCGCCATATCCGGGGACCGCCCATCCATACTTCCCGGGGCAAACTGGTGATTATTACAGCTCCCACATGTCTCCTCCATTGCCCCCAGACTCTCAGGGCCACCACCATGGGGCTGGTGGAGTACTGTGCTAGCGGGAATGGCAGAGGCGCAGTTACCAACGCATCCAACCTGGTGCCCTTGCATGAAGCCCCCTCCATGCGCTCCAATGCCAACCCCTCCCCCACCACCCACTTCCTGATCATAGCTATATTCGCTGCCCAGTAATTGTTACTAAAATTTGGCAGTGCTAGCCCGCCCTCTCCCTGACTCTGCTCAAGCATTTCCTTCCTTACTCGCGGGGTCTAGTCCGCCCAAACAAAGCCAGTAATCACTTTGTTGACCCGTTTAAAAATGGACCGCGGAATAAAGATGGGGAGACACGGAAATACAAACGGGAATCTCTGGAGGACCATCATCTTCACCGTCTGCACCCTCCCAGCCAGTGACAACGGGAGTGCGTCCCACCTCCGAAAATCGTCCTTCATTTGGTCTACTAATCGGGCCAGATTTAATTTGTGCAGCCGGTCCCATTCCTGCAACACTTGAATGCCTAGGTACCTAAAGCTTCCCCCTACTAATCTAAATGGCAGCTCACCCAATTGCCTCTCCTGTCCCTTTGCCTGGACCACAAACATCTCACTTTTCCCCATATTTAGCTTATACCCTGAAAACCGGCCAAATTCCTCAAGAATTCTCATGATTTGTTCCATCCCCGCTAATGGGTCAGATGCATACAGAAGCAGGTCCCCCCCCCACCAGCCCCTTAAGGCTGTCAGAGCAATTGCCAACGGCTGTATAGTTAGCGCGAACAACAGTGGGGAGAGGGGTCACCCCTGTCTTGTCCCCTGGTGCAGTCTAAAATAGTCCGATGTTGTCCTATTCGCCTGTACACTTGCCACAGGAGCCTGATACAGCAACCTGACCCAGTCAATAAAGCCCCGCCCAAATCTGAACCGTACCAGTACCTCTTCCAGATAATCCCATTCTACCCGATCAAAAGCCTTTTCTGCATCCATTGCGATCACTACCTCCACCTTCCTACCTTCCGGGGGTATCATGATCACGTTTAACAAATGTCTTATATTGGCCAGCAACTGCCTACCCGTAACAAACCCCGTCTGGTCCTCTCCAATAACGTCCGGAACACAATCCTGGAGCCAAATCAATTGTTGCATTGAGCGATGGAGTCTTAAGGTATTGAACGTCAGGTAATGAGGCTCACAACAGATTGTCTTTAAAACCATTAATGCCACAGCACAAATACAAACTTGAGTATAGTTTGCCGATCAAGAGAACAAAAATACTAGTGTCTTGGCTTCCTTCTTACTTGTTCTCTTTGTCCAGCTGCAACTATCCTATCTAGGTTAATACTTTTATTTTTTATTACAAGGCAGCCTGGCCTTGCTCAGCTTGAACTAGAAGGGCACCTGTGTGCTGTTCTATGCTGTTACTTCACACACAGTTATAGTTTCCTTCATACAAAGATCCTTTGTTTACACAATCCCTCACTAGCCAACTTAGCAGTATTTCAATGACTTGCATTCAGTTGTGTTGTACTGTTTTATGCTTCATTTCAAGCAACACTATTTTAAGCATTGAATTTCTTTCTAATGAAGGATGTGCTTTTTCAAGATAAGAGCCTAGTATTATACAGGTAGTGTATTGGTTACGATATTTAACCAGCAATCCAGAGGTTTTACCTTCGAAACAACACCTTTGATCATTTGTGCTCCGTTTGTTATTGAAGTTCAGCTGCTTCATTGTGCAGGGGACCAGCTACCACTGACCTAGTCTGACCAATATGTGACTCTCATCCATACATAGACATAGAATTTACAGTGCAGAAGAGGCCATTTGACCATCGAGTCTGCACTGGCCCATGGAAAGATCACCCTACCTAAGCCCACACCTCCACCCTATATCTGTAACCCCATCTAACCTTTTTGTTTGGACACTAAGGGCAATTTAGCATTGCCAATCCACCTAACCTGCACATCTTCGGACTGCCATACAATATAGCAGTGTTCTTCAAACTTTTTTTCTGGGGACCCATTTTTACCAACCAGCCAACCTTCGGGACCCAACCCGGCCGATCTTTGTGACCCACGCCGGCCGACCTGCGCGACCCACCATTTTCTCTTTCCTTATTTGCTGCTGACAAAAATGGAGGAAATGGTTTTGGGTCCTTTTGGCCCTCGTACACGCTCCTCCAATGGAACCTGTTAGATGAAGGTGAAGCCTTCCGGTGTTGGAAAGTATGATGTCTCTGTCCAAAGTTCTGCATTTTTTTCCTGTAAAATTTTATCAAATAACCCCCCCCCTCCCCCCCCCCCCCCAAACTTGTAAAGAAAAATGAAATGAATAAAATAAATGAATAAAACCCCCCCCGAACTTGTAAAACAAAAAGCTGCAACCGTTTTTAAAAAAAAGTGGCCACACTGCGCATGTGCACCGATGATCGGGCACGCATGCACAGTGGGGCTGTATTTATTTTACATGATTGCGGCCATTTTGAAGGCCGCTTGCAACCGGTGTTATTAGCAGCCATCTGCTGCGGCTGTTGCGCGCAGATTTGCACGTTCGGGAGCGCCGCGACGGATGGCTTCGCGATCCTCCCGGCACCTGCCCGCGACCCACCCACGAGTCGCGCCCCCGAGTTTGACAATGCCTGCTATATAGCGTTGTCACTGTGGAGTCACTAAATTACAATAGTCACTCCAAAGTTGCTTTTATTCAAAGTTCATTAGAGAACTTTGAAAAACAAAGATGTGCAATTAGTGGACACTGTCTGTCCAAACTTGGGGTTTGTTCAGAGAGAGCATTCGAAATTGATGAGCACTCGGACTGATTATAAGTCAGTCATTATAGTGAGAGTAATTTAATGTGGCAAATTGAAGCATATTTGACTGGGTGTTTATGTTATACTGTTAGATGATCTTTGGTGCTACTGTGAGGTGGGAGATCTAAAGCACAGCAGCCGTGTCTACCTGTTGTCCATGACCTGTTCCTTTTTAAGGCCATTGTTCAAGTACTCCCTGTGTGATTCCAGGTCATTTAAATTTACCTGCTGAATTAGCATTCAGTAAATTCCATGTCAGTTTTCAAGCACCAGGTCAGAACCTGGAAAGAAATATTTGGTTTGTAACCGAATGTGACAAACATTTGCAGACACACCGCCTAGCATTTTTTCATGATGGGTTAGTTGAATATAAGGAGGAGTGTTATACGAGGCAATGCAAAATGCAATATTCCATTGCCATGGTGAACATTTGTCCCATGATAGTAAATAGCAACTACTTGCAATTATATAGCACCTTGAATATAGTAAAATGTTGTACGACGCATTACGGGTGTTTCAAACAGATTTGACACCGAGCTACAAATGGCAGATGACTAAATGATGAAGCAGATTTTAAGGATCATCTTGAAGGAGGGGAAGGAGACAGAGAGGTTTATGTTGGGAATTGCAGAGTCCATGATCTTGGCAGCTGAAGACATAGCTGCCAGCAGCAGACTGATGAAAATCAGGGATGCGCAAGCGATCAGAATTGGAGGAGATTTGAAATCTGAGATGTAGCACTGGGTGAGATTACGGAGATGAGGAGGGGCTGAATCCATGGTGATTTGAAAGAAAAAAGATGAGAATTTAAAAATTGAGGCACTGCCAGACCAGAAACCAATGTTGGTCAGCAAACAACGGGATGATACGGGATGAGATCGAATAAAGGCAACTAAGTTTGGATAATCCTGAGGTTTATGGGGCCAGGGCAAGGTGAGAGGCTGAGCATGAGAAAAGTTGGATTTAGGTCGTCAAGGCAAGAGGTAGCAAAGGCATAGATTGAGTGGCTTCATTAAGTGATTAAACTATTTGGATTGAAGATCAGAGCACCTATTATTTTTCCAGTGGCAATATCAGTCAGAAGGCTGGAGATATTGCAACTTTGATATTTATTGTTCCATGAGTCCTTTTCTGTATTTTCAAAATGTCTTTTTTTAAATAATTTTTATTGGAATTTTTTACAGAAAATATAAAAATATAACAACAAGTATAGCAACAAGCAGTAATATGCAACTAACAGCCCCATAACACCCACAATTCCCCCCATACTGTAACATCACATGTATCACACTCCTCCCCCTCTCCCCCCCCCCCCCCCCCCCCCCCCCCACCCCCACCTCCCCGGGTTGCTGCTGCTACTGTCCCAGTACCCTATCGTTGAGCCAGAAAGTCGAGGAAACGTTGCCACCGTTTAAAGAACCCTTGCACCGATCCTCTCAGGGCGAATTTAACCTTCTCAAGCTTAATGAAGCCCGCCATGTCATTGATCCAGGTCTCCACGCTTGGGGGCCTCGCGTCCTTCCACTGTAGCAAAATCCTTCGCCGGGCTACTAGGGATGCAAAGGCCAGCACACCGGCCTCTTTCGCCTCCTGCACTCCCGGCTCTACCCCAACCCCAAAGATCGCGAGTCCCCATCCTGGCTTGACCCTGGATCCCACCACCCGTGACACCGTCCTCGCCACCCCCTTCCAGAACTCCTCCAATGCCGGGCATGCCCAGAACATATGGGCATGGTTCGCTGGACTCCCCGAGCACCTGACACACCTATCTTCACCCCCCAAGAACCTACTCATCCTCGTCCCAGTCATGTGGGCCCTATGCAGCACCTTGAATTGGATGAGGCTAAGCCGCGCACACGAGGAGGAAGAATTTACCCTCTCCAGGGCATCAGCCCATGTCCCGTCTTCGATCTGTTCCCCCTCCCACTTCGTTTTCAGCTCCTCTTCTGACTCCTCTTCCACCTCCTGCATAAGCTTGTAGATATCGGATATCTTCCCCTCCCCGACCCAGACCCCCGAGAGCACCCTGTCACTCACCACCCTCGCGGGGAGCGCAGGGAATTCCTCCACCTGCCGTCTAGCAAATGCCTTTACCTGCAGATATCTAAACATGTTTCCCGGCGGGAGCCCAAATTTCTCCTCCAACTCCCCCAGGCTCGCAAACCTTCCGTCGATAAACAGGTCCCTCAGCTGTCTAATGCCCGCTCTATACCATCCCCCAAATCCCCCATCCATGTTCCCCGGGACGAACCTATGGTTCCCCCTTAACGGAGCCTCCATCAAGCCCCCCACTTCTCCCCTATGTCGCCTCCACTGCCCCCAAATCTTGAGGGTAGCCGCCACCACCGGACTCGTGGTATACCTCGTGGGAGGGAGCGGCCACGGCGCCGTTACCAGGGCCCCCAGGCTTGTATCCCCACAGGACACGCTCTCCATCCGTTTCCATGCTGCCCCCTCCCCCTCCATCACCCACTTACGCACCATCGACACGTTGGCCGCCCAGTAGTACCCCGAGAGGTTGGGCAACGCCAGCCCCCCCCCCATCTCTACTCCGCTCCAAGAAGACCCTCTTCACCCTCGGGGTGCCATGCGCCCAAACAAATCCCATGATGCTGCTGGTCACCCTTTTAAAAAAGGCCCTAGGGATAAAGATGGGCAAGCACTGGAAGAGGAACAAGAACCTCGGGAGAACCGTCATTTTAACGGATTGCACTCTGCCTGCCAGCGATAGCGGCACCATGTCCCACCGTTTAAATTCCTCCTCCATCTGTTCCACTAGTCTGGTGAAGTTAAGCTTATGAAGAGCCCCCAACTCCTGGCCACCTGCACCCCCAGGTACCTGAAACTCTTCACTGCCCTCCTGAAGGGGAGCCTCCCAATTCCCCCCTCCTGATCTCCCGGGTGCACTACAAATACCTCGCTCTTTCCTAAGTTCAGCTTATAGCCCGAGAAGCCCCCAAATTCCGCTAACAGCTCCATCACACCCGGCATTCCCCCCTCTGGGTCCGCCACATATAACAGCAGGTCGTCCGCATACAGCGATACCCGGTGCTCCTCCCCACCCCGCACCAGACCCCTCCACTTCCCTGACTCCCTAAACGCCATGGCCAGCGGTTCAATCGCCAGTGCAAAGAGCAGGGGGGACAGGGGACACCCCGGCCTGGTCCCACGATAAAGCCTAAAATACTCCGATCTCCTTCCATTTGTGACTACACTCGCCATCGGCGCCGCGTAAAGCAGCCTCACCCATTTGATGAATCCCTCCCCAAATCCAAACCTCTCCAGCACCTCCCACAGGTACCCCCACTCAACTCTATCAAACACTTTCTCTGCGTCCAGCGCCACCACTATCTCCGCCTCCCCCTCCACTGCCGGCATCATGATAACATTGAGCAGTCTCCGCACATTCGTGTTGAGCTGCCGCCCCTTGACAAATCCTGTCTGATCTTCATGAATTACCTCTGGCACACAATCCTCTATCCTGGTAGCCAGGATCTTGGCCAGCAACTTAGCGTCTACGTTAAGGAGCGAGATAGGGCTATATGATCCGCACTGCAAGGGGTCCTTATCCCGTTTTAGGATCAAAGAGATCAGTGCCCGCGACATCGTCGGGGGCAAAGCCCCCCCCCCCCCCCCTCCCCCCATGCCTCATTGAAAGTTCGCACCAGCAGGGGACCCACCAGGTCCGCATATTTTTTGTAAAATTCTGCCGGGAACCCGTCCGGCTCCGGGGCCTTACCTGACTGTATTTGCCCGATCCCCCTGACTAGCTTCTCCAACTCTATCGGCGCCCCCAGCCCCTCTTGAACCCTTGGGAAACATAGCCTGTTCATGAAGCTCTCCATCCCCTCTCCCCCCCTCGGAGGTTCCGACCGGTACAATCCCTCGTAAAAGTCCCGAAAGACCCCGTACTTCTGTCCCCTTCTGCACTACATTTCCACCCCCATCCTTCACTCCCCCAATTTCCCTAGCCGCATCTCGCCTACGGAGCTGATGCGCCAACATCCTGCTCGTCTTCTCTCCATACTCATATACCGCGCCCTGCGCCCTCCTCCACTGTGTCTCCACCTTTCTGGTGGTCAACAAGTCAAAATTGGCCTGCAACCTGTGCCGTTCTCCCAGCAACCCTTCCTCCGGTGCCTCCGCATATCTCCTGTCCAACTCCAGAAGCTCTCCCACCAGTCTCTTCCTCTCCCTCCTTTCTCTGTGGGCCCGGATGGAGATCAGCTCCCCCCGGATCACGGCTTTCAGAGCCTCCCAGACCATCCCCACCTGGACCTCCCCCGTATCATTGGTATCCAGATACCCCTCAATGCTTCTCCGAACCCTCTTACGCACCTCCTCCTCCGCCAGCATCCCCACATCCAGGCGCCAGAGCGGGCGTTGGTCCCGTGCCTCCCCCATCTCCAGATCAACCCGGTGCGGGGCATGGTCCAAAATCGCTATGGCCGAATACTCGGCATCCTGCACCCTCGGGATCAATCCCCTGCTCAGGACAAAAAAGTCTATCCGGGAATAAACCCTATGGACGTGAGAGAAAAATGAATACTCCCGCGCTCTCGGTCTCCCAAACCTCCAGGGATCCACCCCTCCCATCTGGTCCATGTATCCCCTCAGCACTTTGGCCGCCGCCGGTCTCCTACCCGTCCTTGAACTGGACCGGTCCAGTGTGGGATCCAGCACTGTGTTAAAATCTCCCCCCATGATCAGGCCCCCTGCCTCCAGGTCCGGGATGCGGCCCAACAATCGCCTCATGAAGCCAGCATCATCCCAATTCGGGGCATATACGTTCAGCAGCACCACCTTCTCTCCCTGCAGCCTACCCCTCACCATGATATATCTACCCTCCTTGTCCGACACCACCTCAGCCGCCTCAAACGCCACCCTCTTCCACACTAGAATCGCCACCCCCCGGTTCTTCGCGTCCAATCCTGAGTGATAAACCTGCCCCACCCACCCCTTCCTCAGATGGACCTGGTCCGCCACCTTCAGGTGGGTCTCCTGGAGCATAGCCACGTCCGCCTTCAACCCCCTTAGATGGGAGAACACCCTGGTTCTCTTAACCGGCCCGTTCAGCCCCCTCACGTTCCAGGTAATCAGCCGAATCAGAGGGCAACCCGCCCCCCTCCCCCGCCGACTAGCCATAGCTTGGCAGATGTTCGCCCCAGGCCAGCACACCCCGCTCGACCCGTTCCCCATGGCGATAGCGCCTCTCCTCTTTCCCCCCCCCCCCCGGCCCCCATCGGCTCCTTCCTAGTCGTTCCAGCAGCAACCCGGTATCCCCCCCCCCCCCCCCCCCCCCCCACCCCAGGCTAGGACCCCTCCTAGCCGCGACCAGCGCCGGCTCTAGGGTTGCTGGCGCCCCGGGCAAGCTGAACTTCGGCGCCCTTGGGGGGGGGGGGGGCCGGGGGGGGGGGGGGGGGGGCCGGGGGGGGGGGGGGGGGGGGGGGGGGGCGAGGCCGAGGGGGGGGCGGGGCCGAGGCCGAGGGGGCCGAGGAGGGGGGGCGGTGTGGGGGGGCCGAGGAGGGGCGGACCCCGGGGGCGGGGCCGAGGAGGGGCGGACCCCGGGGGGGCGGACGGACGCGGGGGGGCAGGCGGACCCGAGGGTGGGGCGGACCCGAGGGCGGGGGGGCGGACCCGAGGGCGGGGGGGCGGACCCGAGGGCGGGGGGGCGGACCCGAGGGCGGGGGGCGGACCCGAGGGCGGGGCGGACCCGAGGGGGGCGGGGGGGGGACCGAGCGGGTGGGGGCGGACCGAGCCGGGGGGCCGCCCTGGAGGCTGGCGGCCACCGCGCATGCGCTGGTTGGCACCGGACCAACTGCGCATGCGCGGGACCCGAGTCTGGCGCCCCCGAGCACATGGCGCCCCGGGCAACAGCCCCAGTTGCCGGTGCCTTGAGCCGGCCCTGGCCGCGACGCACCCTCCATGGTACTTCCGTGAGTCAGCTGACTTCTGCTGACCCCGGCAGCTCTCGCCAAAACCTATCCCCTCCCGGCTTGGGGTCATACCCCTCTTGCCACACCTCCTTGGCATTGCTGCAGCGTGGGAAAAAAGACCCGTAGAGGCCCCGCCCCCACCGCAAGCTCCATCCCCCTGCCCCGCAGCGCGGGAAACCAGAGGAAAGCCTGCGCTTTCACACTGCCACACCCCACCCTTCTGACGCGTTTCCCCTCAATCCAGTTTCCCCTCAATCCAGTTTCCCCTCAATCCAGTTTCCCCTCAATCCAGTTTCCCCTCAATCCAGTTTCCCCTCAATCCAGTTTCCCCTCAATCCAGTTTCCCCTCAATCCCCAGCCCCGTACAGAAGAGAACATATAGAACACAAATCCCCAACACTCCCCACCTAACCCACAACCATGCCCAACAAACAAACCCACCCGTAACCAGAGCAAACAGTAAACCAGCATACATAACACACATGTCGAAGTTGAAAAAGTTGAAACAGTTGGAACAAAACAGCCACAGCGGAAACAACGCCGGCCAAAGTATGTCCCCAGGCCCTAGTTCGAGTCCAGCTTCTCCGCCTGTACAAAGGCCCACGCCTCCTCCGGGGACTCGAAGTAATGGTGCCGGTCCTTGTATGTCACCCACAGGCGCGCAGGCTGCAGCATTCCAAACCTGACCTGCTTAGCATGAAGCACCGCCTTCGTCCGGTTGAACCCGGCCCGCCGCTTAGCCACCTCCGCACTCCAGTCCTAGTAGATCCTCACTACCGAATTCTCCCATTTACTGCTCCTCTCTTTCTTGGCCCAGCGCAGCACACACTCTCGGTCACTGAATCGGTGGAACCGCACCAGCACCGCTCTCGGGGGCTCACCTGCCTTGGGCCTCCTGGCCATCACTCTGTGCGCTCCCTCGAGCTCCAGGGGCAAATGGAAGGACCCCGCTCCCAACAACGAGCTCAACATCGTGGTCACATACGCCGGGAGATCCGACCCCTCCAGCCCCTCCGCCAGGCCCAGGATCCTCAGATTCTTTCGCCTCATTCGAACGTCCAGCTCCTCCAAGCGGTCCTGCCACTTTTTATGAAGTGCCTCGTGCAACTCCATTTTCCCAACGAGGACCACGGCCTCCTCCTCTCTTTCAACGGCCTGCCGCTGCAACTCCTGAATAGATTCCTCCTGTGCTGCCTGGGTCCCAAGCAGCTTGGCCGTAGTTGCATTCATGGAGTCCAGCAGCTCAGCCTTCAGCTCAGCAAAACAACGTAGGAGCGAGGCCTGTTGCTCCTGCGCCCACTTCCACCAGTCCTCGGGTGTTGTGCCGGCCGCCATTTTGTTTTTCTTCCCCCGTTTTTTTTTGGGAGTTACTGCAGCCTTTTTCACCATATAGTGTGGGGCAAGTTCTTCCAGGCACCTTCCCCCACCGGGATATGTAGCAACAGCACCGTTTGGGGCCCTCAAAACGGCCCAAAAGTCTTTAAATAGCGGGAGCGCCGGCCGCCATTTTGTTTTTCTTCTCCCTTTTTTGGGGGGCGTTACTGCAGCCTTTTTCACCATATAATGTGGGGCAAGTTCTTCCAGGCACCTTCCCCCACCAGGATGCGTAGAAACATCGCCGTTTGGGGCCCTCAAAACGGCCCAAAAGTCCCTAAATAGCAGGAGTGCCGGCCGCCATTTTGTTTTTCTTCTCCCGTTTTTTTGGGGGCGTTACTGCAGCCTTTTCCACCATATAATGTGGGGCAAGTTCTTCCAGGCACCTTCCCCCACCAGGATGCGTAGAAACAGCGCTGTTTGGGGCCCTCAAAACGGCCCAAAAGTCCCTAAATAGCAGGAGTGCCGGCCGCAATTTGTTTTTCTTCCCCCGTTTTTTTGGGGGAGTTACTGCAGCCTTTTTCTTCTTCCCACTCCGGGTGAGCACCATATAGTGTGGGGAAAGTTCTTCCAGGCACCTTCCCCCACCAGGATGCGTAGAAACAGCGCCGTTTGGGGCCCTCGAAACGGCCCAAAAGTCCCTAAATAGCGAGAGCTGCCGAACGTGCGGCTTAGCTCCGCATAGCCGCAACCGGAAGTCCTCTATTTTCAAAATGTCTGACTGACTTTGTGGCGTAGCCCTATTTTAACCCCCTGGGTAAAACCGTTAACAAAATGATGACCAAGCTTTGGTTTGTATTTGCCACATGACTTAATAATAATCTTTTATTATTGTCACAAGTAGGCTTACATTAACACTGCAATGAAGTTACTGTGAAAGTCCCCTGGTTGCCACACTCTGACACCTGTTTGAGTACACAGAGAGAATTCAGAATGTCCAATTCACCTAACAGCACGTCTTTCGGGACGAGTGGGAGGAAACCGGAGCACCCGGAGGAAACCCACGCAGATACGGGGAGAACGTGCAGACTCCACACAGACAGTGACCCAAACCGGGAATCAAACTTGGGGCCCTGGCACTGTGAATCAACATTGCTACCCACTGTGGTACCGTGACTTGGCAATCTGGCCCTCTAAATTCAGTCTGATGTGTGGTCAGAAATTTGTGTTCGAGATAGTGTGGAATATTTGAAATGTGGCTCCAGAAGTACCACTTTTGTGAAGGGGATGTGCCTATTGAGGTCCTGTTTGGTACAGCTGAACTTGCATGACAGGAAAGTTATTTATCGCAGCTGCTACAGCAACTTCGTGTCCCTGGTAGCAGAGGCTCCAGGCTGATTTTTATTACTTTTTCCCCTCTTTCCCATGAGTTACAGCACTTCTTGTCTTGTTAATGATGTCTATTGTCAAATCCCGCCTGAATAGGCTAGGTAAGGCGGGTTGTAATGTGAGTAATTTTTATATATAGATAAGGAAGGCTGTGTTTACTGCACATCCCTGGTTGCCTTGAATAACTGTTGGGCTGCATCAGAGGGCATGAGGATAAAACCACGCAGTGTGCAACTGGATGTCACAAAAAAGCCAGACCCAGTATGGATGCCAGGTTTTTTGGGATTTTTGCAACAATCACATTTTTTCTTCTGTGCCAGCCCACAGATCATCAGATTAATTTAAACAAATTGCATAACTTCCATAATGGCATTTGACCTCCATATTGCTCTTCCATTACCTGCAATTATTACCACACCCATTAATCAATCTGCCATGCCGGGGGACTCCAGGCCTTTTCGTGGGCACGTTGCGGCGCATAATGTCGAACATTGAGAGCTATGTATAAAATTTTAAATCTTTGTTACTTTGTGCGTAACTCAACATCTGGGTGTTCTGAATTGCCATTTATCCAGCAGAAATACAGCAGCATTAAACGCCGCAATCTCTAATTTGTGTATGTGGAAGTTTACTGATTGGATTGCACGTTGTCTGTGTGACAAAGCTTGGAAATCGTTTCAGTGTGTGCATGGGGATTCTCTACCATGCCTATGTAAGAACCAAGCTGGATAAAAGACATGCAGGAAAAGAAGTATATAAAGTTAGACTGTTGGGGTTAGAGAAAGAGGGGTGAGAAATAGGTTATGCGTAGTACAAACCAATTGGGCAGAATGGCTTGTTTTGTGTTGTACATTCTGTGTAATTTTTTGAATATGGGAGCAGAGGAAGGAAGCGTTGTTTAAGCACCCCAGTCTTCAACATAAATCTGCTACGCAGCAATTTTGCAATTGTTGCCGAAGAAACTTGAATGATTATTTTTTCTGGTTATGCTGGCACTTGTACAAAGATTGTCAAGTTGCATTTGTTTATTGTCACGTGTACCGAGGTACAGTGAAAAGTATTGTTCTGCGTACAGTTCAGACAGATCATTCTGTACATGAAAAAAAACTACACAGGGCAAACTTTTTTTTTTTGGAAATGTTTATTGAGTTTTCATATTTTATATCCAACAAATTATTAGAGAAAAAAACACGCAAAAATTGACATGTATATTTACAGGTAAGCATCTTCATAATAACAACTGTGGCCATCCCCTTTAACCGGCATACATATTTTACATTCCCCAATATGGCCGAGGCACATGTTTATAGGCATTTATTTACAATTTGGTTTTGAGCCTTAGCTTGCCGTCAGACTGTCGCTTGCGGCTTTGTCCTTCCTTTTTTTTTGGAATAATTTTTATTCAAGTCTTCAACAACAAATTTTTATCACAACAGAGAAAAACAGTAACCCCTCCCTCCAATACAAAAACAATAAATTAACAAGAAAAATAAATAAGCGTAAAACCATGAGAACAAACCCCAAAACGAACCCGTAGCACCCCCCCCCCCCCCCGGCTAACTTCCCCCGATTCTCGTCCATTTTCCCCTGATCCTTGGCCACCCGGCTATTCTTCCTCTTGTTCGTTGGACACAAACTGGTCCCGGAACAATTGCATGAATGGCTCCCACGTTCTGTGGAAGCCGTCGTCTGACCCTCGGATGGCGAATTTGATTTTCTCCATTTGGAGAGATTCCGAGAGGTCGGACAGCCAGTCTGCAGCTCTGGGCGGTGCTGCTGACCGCCAGCCAAACAGGATTCTACGGCGGGCGATCAGGGAGGCAAAGGCAAGGGCATCCGCCCTCCTCCCCAGGAATAGATCTGGCTGGTCTGAAACCCCGAAGACCGCCACTATCGGGCATGGCTCCACCCTCACCCCCACCACTTTGGACATAGCCTCGAAGAAGGCTGTCCAGTACTCCACAAGTCTGGGGCAAGACCAGAACATGTGGGCGTGGTTGGCCGGGCCTCTTTGGCACCGTTCACATCTGTCCTCCACCTCCGGGAAGAACCTACTCATACGGTTTCTTGTTAAGTGGGCTCTATGTACCACTTTTAGTTGCGTCAGGCTGAGCCTTGCGCACGTGGAGGTGGAGTTGACCCTTACATAGGGCAAACATAAAATACACAATGTAAATGTGACACCGGCATTGGGTGTAGCACACTGGAATGTAGTACAACTCAATAGAGAAGATGTGTGAAGAGATCAGATATGATCATAAGAGGGTCATTTAGGAGTCTGGCGACAGTGGAGAAGAAGCTGTTTTTGAATCTGTTAGTGCATGTTCTCAGACCTTTGTATCTCCTACCCGATGGAAGAAGTTGGAAGAGTGAATAAGCCGGATGGGCGAGATCTTTGATTACGCTGCCCGCTTTCCCAAGGCAGCGGGAGGTCTAAACAGAGTCAGTGGATTGGAGGCATGTTTGTGTGATGGACTAGGCGGTGTTCACGACTCTCCATAGTTTCTTATGGTCTTGGGCCAAGCATACCAGGCTGTGATGCAGCCAGATAGGTTGCTTTCTATCGTGCATCTATAAAAGTTGGTAAGTGTCAATGTGGACATGCCAAATTTCCTTAGTTTCTTGAGAAAGTATAGGCGCTGTTCTGCTTTCTTAGTCGTAGTGTCGATGTCGGTGGATCAGGACAGATTGTTGGCGATGTGCACACCTTGGAATTTGAAGCTGTCAGCCATCTCCACGTCGGCACCATTGATGCAAACAGGGATGTGGCGATGCTTTGCTTCCTGAAGTCAATGACCAGCTCTTTAGTTTTGCTGACATTGAGGGAGAGATTGTTCTTGTTACATCGCTCCATTAGGTTCTCTATCTCCCTCCTGTATCCTGACTCATCGTTGTTTGGGATCTGACCCACTACGGTTGTGTCATCAGCAAACTTGTAGATGGAGTTGGAGCCAAATTTTTCCATCAGTCGTGTGTGTATAGGGAGTATAGTAGGGGGCCAGTACGCAACCTTGCAGGGCCCCGGTATTGAGGACTATTGAGGAGGTGTTATTGTTTATCCTTACTGATTGTGGTCGATGGGTCAGAAAGTCGAGGATCCAGTTGCAGAGTGAGGGGCCAAGTCCTAGGTTTGGAAGATTTGATAAGAGCTTGGCTGGGATTATGGTGTTGAAGGCGGAGCTGTAGTCAATGAATAGGAGTCTTACGTAGAAGTCCTTGTTGTCGAGATGCTCCAGGGATAAATGTAGGGCAGGGAGATGGCGTCTTCTGTGGACCAGTTGTGGCGGTATGCGAATTGCAGTGGATCTAGGCATTCTGAGTATATGGAGTTGATGTGTCTCATGACTAACCTCTCGAAGCACTTAATTGCGATCGATGTCAAGACCATCGGACGATAGTCGCTGAGACACGTTGCCTGGTTCTTCTTTGCCACCGGTATGATGGTGGACACCTCAGAGGGCAGTGAGGCTATATGGGTAGAGATCAGAATAAGAAGGGTACAGTCACAATGTTGGTGGTTTACTACAGGCCACCCAACAGACAGAGGGAGATAGAGGAGCAATATGTAGACAGATTTTGGAAAGGAGTAAAAGCAACAGGGTTGTTGTGATGGGAGACTTTAACTTCCCCAATATTGACTGGGGCTCGCTTAGTGCTTGAGGCTTCAACGGGCAGAATCTGTAAGGAGCATCTAGGAGGGCTTCTTAAAACAATATGTAGATAGTCCAACTGGGAAAGGGGCTATACTGGACCTGGTATTGGGGAATGAGCCCGGACTGGTGGTAGATGTTTCAGTAGGGGAGCATTTCGGGAACAGTGACCACAATTCAGTAAGCTTTAAAGTGCTGGTGGACAAGGATAAGAGTGGTCCTAGGGTGAATGTGCTAAATTGGGGGAAGGCTAATTATAACAATAGTAGGCAGGACCTGAAGAACCTAGATTGGGCGCAGATGTTTGAGGGTAAATCAACATCTGACATGTGGGAGGCTTTCAAATGTCAGTTGAAAGGAATTCAGGACCGGCATGTTCCTGTGCGGAAGAAGGATAAATATGGCAAATTTCGGGCACCTTAGATAACGAGAGCGATTGCAGGTCTCGCCAAAAAGAGAAAGGAGGCATTTGTCAGGGCTAGAAGTCTGGGAACAGACGAAGCCTGTGTGGAATATAAGGAAAGTAGGAAGGAACTTAAGCAAGGAGTTAGGAGGGCTAAAAATGGTCACGAAAAGTCATTGGCAAATAGGGTTAAGGAAAATCCCAAGGCTTTTTACACGCACATAAAAAGCAAGAGGGTAGCCAGGGAAAGGGTGGTCCCGCTGAAGGACAGATGAGGGCATCTATGTGTGGAGCCAGAGGAAATGGGCGAGGTACTAAATGAATAATTTGCATCAGTATTCACCAAAGTGTGTAGATAGCCTGGGTCACATTGAGATCCAAAAAGATGAGGTTTTAGGCGTCTTGAAAGTATTAAGGTAGATAAGGCCCCAGGGCCTGATGGGATCTACCACAGAATACTGAAGGAGGCTAGAAAGGAAATTGCTGAGGCCTTGACAGAAACCTTTGGACCGCACTGTCTCAGGTGATGTCCCGGAGGACTGGAGAATAGCCAATGTTGTTCCTTTGTTTAAGAAGGGTAGCAAGGATAATCCAGGGATCTACAGGCCGGTGAACCTTGCATCAGTGGTAGGGAAATTACTGGAGAGAATTCTTCGAGACAGGATCTACTCCCATTTGGAAGCAAATTAATGTATTACCGAGAGGCAGCACGGTTTTGTGAAGGGGAGGTCGTGTCTCACTAACTTGATAGAGTTTTTCGAGGAGGTCACAAAGATGATTGATGCAGGTAGGGCAGTGGATGTTGTCTATATGGACTTCAGTAAGGCCTTTGACAAGGTCCCTCATGGCAGACTGGCACAAAAGGTGAAGTCACACGGGATCAGGAGTGAGCTGGCAAGATGGATACAGAACTGGCTCGGTCATAGAAGGCAGCGAGTAGCAATGGAAGGGTGCTTTTCTGATTGGAGGGCTGTGACTAGTGGTGTTCCGCAGGGATCAGTGCTGGGACCTTTGCTGTTCGTAGTATATATAAATGATTTGGAGGAAAATGTAACTGGTCTGATTAGTAAATTTGCAGACGACACAAAGGTTGGTGGAATTGCGGAAAGCGAGGAGGACTGTCAGGATACAGCAGGATTCAGATTGTTTGGAAACTTGGGCAGAGAGATGGCAGGTGGAGTTTAATCCGGACAAATGTGAGGTAATGCACTTTGGATGGTCTAATGCAGGTAGGGAATATACAGTGAATGGTAGAGTATTGACAGTCAGAGCGATCTAGGTGTACAGGTCCACAGGTCACTGAAAGGGGCAACACAGGTGGAGAAGGTAGTCAAGAAGGCATACAGCATGCTTGCCTTCATTGGCCGGGGCATTGAGTATAAAAATTGGCAAGTCATGTTGCAGCTGTGTAGAACCTTAGTTAGGTCACACTTGGAGTATAGTGTTCAATTCTGGTCGCCACACTACCAGAAGGATGTGGCGGCTTTAGGGAGGGTGCAGAAGAGATTTACCAGGATGTTACCTGGTATGGAGGGCATTAGCTATGAGGGGAGGTTGAATAAATTCTGTTTTGTTCTCACTGGAATAACGGAGGTTGAGGGGCAACCTGATAGAGGGGTACAAAATTATGAGGGGCATAGAGTAGATAGTCAGAGGCTTTTTCCCAGAGTAGAGGGGTCAATTATTAGGGGGCATAGGTTTAAGGTGCGAGGGGCAAGGTTTAGAGGTGATGTACGAGGCAAGTGTTTTTTTTTACACAGGGGGTAGGGGGTGGCTGGAGCTCGCTGCCGGAGGAGGTAATGGAAGCAGGGATGATAGTGACATTTATGGGGCATCTTGACAAATACATGAATAGGATGGGAATAGAGGGATGTGGACCCTGGAAGTGTAGAAGATTTTAGTTTAGACGGGCAGCATGGTCGGCACAGGCTTGGAGGGCTGAAGGGCCGGTTCCTGTGCTGTACTCTTCTTTGTTCTTTGTGGTCTTCTTGAAGCAGGTGGCGACCTCGGCCGCAATCAGGAGAGGTTGAAGATGTCCCCACACACATCTGCCAACTAGTCATCGCAGGATCTGAGTGCATGACCAGGGACCCCATTAGGAAATTTTGCTTGGCTTCGCTTTGTAGCCTGTTAGATTGTTTAAGCCTTGCCACAACCGACTCTAGCTTGGTCTGATATTGTCTCTTGGCATCCTTGATGACTTTGCAGAGGTCGTACCTGGATATTTTTGTATAGGTCAGGGTCGCCTAACTTGAACGCCTCAGACCTGGCCTTCAGTAGGGAGTCAGTCTCCCGATTAAGCCATTGTTTCTGGTTGGGGAACGTACATATTGCTTTCTTTGGCACGCAGTCTGCTACACATTTGCTGATAAACAGTGGTGGCATATTCATTTTGGTTGGTCTCTCAGTTCTTAAATGTGGACCAGTCTACTGACTCCAAGCAGTCATGTAGGAGCTCTTCTGTTGCCTTGGACCAGCACTGCACAACCTTCTTAACTGGATTCTCCCGCTTAAGTTTCTGCTTGTATGCCGGGAGAAGGAGCACCGACTTATGGTACGATTTTCTGAAGTGTTGTTAGGGGATGGATCGGTCGGCGCTCTTGGTTTTTGTGGCCGAGAGTGTTGTCGGCCCTGGTGAGACAGGAGATGTATTGGTGGAATTTTGGCAGTACACTCTTGAGTTTAGCCTGGTTGAAGTCCCCTGCCACGATGAACAAGGCCTCCAGATATTCTGTTTTATTGTTTTTAACTGTGTACAGTTCGTCCAGCGCCTTCTCTTCCGCCTGGGGTGAGAAGTAGACCGCTGTGATAATGGCGGAAGCGAACTCACGTGGAAGGTAGCACGGGTCGCACTTCTCAGTCAGGTATTCAAGGTCCGGGGAGCAGACGGTCGCCACATCCAAGCACCAGGAGGAGTTGATGAGGAGGCAAACCCCTCCAGCCTTTGCTTTGCCTGATGACACTGTGCGGTCTGTCCGGTGTATTGAGAAGTCTTCAGGTTGTATGGAACAGTCCGGTGAAGCAGGAGTGCCAGCTCTTTGCTGTAATGCACATGGCAATGTTAGTAAATATCTGCGAACTCCTCCAGAACACACTTTGTTTAATCCTTCGAGCTGTTTCTTGGTTATTATATATGTGGCAGTGAAACACCGAATTGAACTGTGCAAATATTGTAAAATCACTGCAGTTTTATCACATATTTTTGAGATCAGGATTGAAAATGTTCATATGGCCGTGATGTGTACTGTATTACCGATGACTATTTGTGTTAAAGTAAGCGTTGACTGCCTTCAATTCATGCCAATTTTGTTTGACCAGCAGGAAAAAACAAGCTGATCCATTAAGTCTGCCCTGCAGTAGGGAATGTGAGAGGACTTCTAAACAGTTCCTCCATCTCAGCAGCTATGTCCAAATTCCTAAATCCCGAAAGGGAAAAATGCTATGGAAATAATATCCATCTTGGTATTTTCTGACATGCAAGGTGGAAGCTCTGTCCCAGTCAAGAACCTGTCAGTTCTCTCCCCAAGGCATTAGGAATCAGCGCATGGACCGGCAGCTCATTACTGAGGCTTGCCCCTTTCTGAAAAAAGAACTGTCTAATATTCAGGATGTTCCTACTTGTAGATGGTTTAAATTTCTGTGCCCTGGTCCTCCTCAATGGGTTTGACTGCATAATCTATTAATAGAGACAATAACCAGACCTGAAGTTATTTTATAGGCTTCTATCAGGTCACCTCTATGTCTATGCTGCAATAAATAGTCTTGAGTTTTTTTATGCTAAGGAAGAATTCAAATCACACATGTGGCTCTTCTGCATCATTTCAAAGGCCATGATATGCTCCCTTGCCGATGCTCATGGTGCCCTGCTCCCCTGCACCCCCTCTTTGCAAGCGCCATGGCACCCTGCTCTTCCCTCCTACCAGCTCACATGTGGCCATGCTCGTTCCCCTTTGCCTATGAGCAGGCCCTCCGCCCTTCAGTGGCATTCGCCTTGCCCTCCCCCTCCCCCAATGTGCACAACACCCTCTCGCTCTCTCCCTTACCCTTCAGCACGCATGGCGCCCTGTGCGCGCACTCATGTTGGTGTTCACTCACCGCTCTCTCTCCCTTACCTTTCAGCATGCATGGCGCCCTGCGCATACATGCATGTTCTCTCTCTCTCTCTCTCTCTCTCTCTCTCCTTTCCCCTTTAACGTGCATGGCACTCTACACTCTCTCTCCCTTTTCCTTCCCCTTCAGCGCGCATGGTGCTCTGCTCGCTCTGTCTTTTGTTTCTTGCTCGCCATCTCTGTCTCTCTCCCTTATCCTTCAGCATGCATGGTGTCCTGCTCTCTCCAGGAACAGCCCTGTCCAAACCCCCATCTATAAATTAAAATAGAATGCAACAATGAGTAAGACCATATGTGAAGTTAATGGATGGCTCAGCTTGGTGGCCTGGATCGTTGAGCTCGCGAGCCACATATGGCCCATAGTTTGGGCAACCCGACAATACAAGGTCAACTGTCACTAAAAAGGCGAGAGCTCAGGAGAAATTCCTACATTTCGAGGATTGTTAGAGTATGTCAACAGTGGTTGAGCCAGGTCTTTGGGGTGTATATTTTAGCAGAGCAAAATACTGAAGATCAGAAATAAAATCAGAAAATGCTGGAAAAGCACAGCAGTCTTGGCAGCATCTGAGGAAAGAGAAACAGGTAACGAGTCCAATATTACTGTTCTTTGGAATGAGCAGTTCTGAAGAAAAGTAATTTTAGACTTCAAACGTTAACTGTGTTTCTCTCTCTGCAGAGGCTGCCAAGATATATTGTTGCTGAGGTAGACGAGGGAGTGGGGTATGTTTTCAACTGCTTTAACAAATGGCTGGCACAGCCACAAGGGGCTGAATGGCCTCCTCCATGCTTGACCAACTAACCAGGCGATATTTGAAAAATGTGTTACCTGACTTTGCAGTGAAATTCATTTAGGGCATAAACATATCATCAAGAGTCTGTCTGATACCGCACTTGATATTCTCTTCCATTGACTTCTGAGGTGTTAATACTTGCCCTGTTGCTTCCCCTTGCACCTACTCACTCCTGCAATAGGCACCGGACCTGATTTTCAAGCTTATTTTGGTTTCAGTACATAGAATTCCTACAGTGCAGAAGGAGGCTATTCAGCCCATCAAGATTGCACTGACCCTCTAAAAGAGAACCCTTTATTGGCCAACTTCCCCACCCTATCCCTGTAACCCCACCTAACCTGCAAATCTTTGGACACTAAGGAGCAATTTACTTTTGCCAATCCACCTAACCTACACTCCACCAGAGGAAACCCACGCAGACACGGGGAGAAAAAATGAATATGAAAACATGAATATCTATGGCATCTTTTTCAAACCACGCAGCTCAGCAAGGCACCTCCACTTGCACAGGGAGCAGAATCTGCCTCCAGAAGGCTCCAATTGATGGCAAACAAATGCTGTTCAGTCCACTTTCAATATTTTCCCCACTTTCTGTCTTTCATTATCTTGTTTCCCCACCTCTGCCACCAACGTTTCCCTCTGTCTCCATGCCCTGTCATACCCCATCCAACCTGGTGCCTCATACCCCATCCAACCTGGTGCCTGCCTGTCTGCACTGAGCCCAAAGCACTGAAGCTACTCCTTGTTTGTCTGTCTCAATCTGCCCTTGATTCCGACATGTGAGCGGTCTCTGCCTCCCAAAGACTGGCTGTGCTGCCAAGCGAGAGGAAAAAATGTGTCTGCAACTTCATTGCAATTATTTACATTTCTGAACAGTGAGACATTTAGTGGTAGTTTTGGCATTGTAGAGTCTTTAAACTTTTGAATAAGTAACAATTCTGTAGTCTCAAGATCCTATAACCTGCTGTGAAGTTTATTTTTCCAGAAATGTAATTGCAATTTTAGGGGGAGAACCTTGTGTATGAAACTACACTTTAGTGTGCTGAAACCTTCTTGTACACAAGTAATGGTGGGGGGAAGGTGGGTGGCGCTAACATGTTCTCAGGTGCGCATGTGTTATCTACCAAGAAATGCTTTGAGTCATTTGCCTGTCTCGTACCCATCTTTGTGCTCTGCTGGTCCCCTCCTTCGGTCTCTCACTCCTCCCCAACATCTGATTCCTGCTTCCCTTTCTCAGCCCCTTGGTTTCCCCCTCACTTTCTCGCCCTATACTCCCTCAGGACCCTTCTCTTCTTTTCTCAACCTTCCTATGGATGCCTGTTATTAGCAAGAGAATGTGTGCACGTGCATCAGTTAATACACATGAAAATCAAATTTCCTCCTCATTTGAGAACCAATAGGTTGCTAAGCCTAGTTAATAGCTTTGTAGCTATGTCTCATTCTGCAAATTCAATTAATATGTCTACATGTTGAAATTTGATTGCAATACAAGTTCAGTTATGCCTTTCTGTCAATGTAGTTTAATGAAGTATTTCCTTTCAATAAACCCTCCCAGTGTTATGGAGCCTGTCGTTTCTCTATAAATCCTGTCCCCTCTCTCTGATTCCTTTTAGTACTGTGGAGCCCACCCCTCTCCAGAAACCCCCCGACCCGAATGTGGACTCTGTCCCCTTTCTGTAACTCCCCCCAGTAATATGGACTCTATAACCTGCACCCCAAGTACAGTGGAACCTGTTACTTAAACACCCCCCAATCCTGTGCTGTGAATTCTGCTTTTCCCCTATAACCCCTCCAGTAATATGAGCTTTTCTCCCTCTCTATAAATCCTCCAAGTAGAGTCACTTCTGCCCTATTTCTGTGCAAATCCTAGTGCTGTAGCATCTGCCCCCTCTCTCTAAATACCCTCAGTACTTTGGCGCCAGTCCCCTGTCTATACATACCACATTACTGTGAATCCTATCCCATTTTGGTGGTAGGAATAGCTCCATGTTGCCAATGCATCGGACAAATGTGCATGTGGAGGTTTGTATACTCACAGCTGTTTCTAAGGTATAATTCAGAATCTAATTGCTGGACCGTTTCAGTAAGATGGGGATGTTCGATACAGGTCAGTGAACAAGAAACTGCGTTGCTGAATTGTCGAGTCGGCCAAACCACTTGGCCAGCTGGCAACTTTTATATGCTGCCCTTTATGAAGAGCATCTCTTTGGAAAAGCCAGTGCCTTCACAGACAGTAGTGGCACCTCACCCACTTTTTAAATTATTTCGCAGTAAGTGGACATCGTTGGTAAAACTGGCATTAATGGGCATCCCTAATTGCCCTTGGATGAGGTGATGATGAGCTGTTGCCCCGAATACAACTGAGTGGCTTGCTCAGCCATTCAAGAGAGCAGTTCAACCACATTGCTGTGCTTCTGGAGTCACATGTAGGCAGACCTGGTAAGCACAGCAGATTTCCTTCCTCTGAAGCACATCAATGAGCTAGGTGGGATTTTGCAACAATTCACTCGTTTCATTGTCACCATTACTGATACTAGATTTCATACCAAATTGTCGTTGATGGATTAAATTCAAATTCCCCAGCGGCTGTGTTATGATATGATTTGAACTCCTCATTAGTTCAGGCCACTGGATTACTTGAGTACCACAACCAATATGCAACCGCATCCTCCTATCGTGTTGGTACTTGGCTTAATGGCACCCACTTTATTTTTCTGTAAAAGTAATGCTGTGAATTGAATTCGTGAGAGTTGGCTGGTAGTACATTAGAACATAGAACATACAGTGCAGGAGGAGGCCATTCGGCCCATCGAGTCTGCACCGACCCACTTAAGCCGTCACTTCCACCTATCCCCGTAACCCAATAACCCCATCTAACCTTTTGGACACCAAGGACATTATCATGGCCAGTCCACCTAACCTGCACGTCCTTGGACTGTGGGAGGAAACCGAGCACCCGGAGGAAGCCCACGCAGACACGGGAGACGGTGCAGACACCGCAACAGACAGTGACCCAGTTGGGAATCGAACCTGGGACCCTGGTGCTGTGACGCCACAGTGCTAGCCACTTGTGCTACCGTTCTGCGCACTAGTGCTGTTCCTTTCTCCCCCCCCAAGTTGTGTAATGCATAGCACTCTTTCATGTCTTGAGAATCCAATTGAGGTGCCGACCCATACATGAGACAACATTGTTCATGGATTATTCTCTCAGTAATGCTTTTTCTAGTCAAATGAAGAAATAGGAAGCTGACTACCAAACCAGAGTGCATTTTGCGCCATAGATAGAAACTCCTGAAAACTGAACAGCCGTAGCAGCATTTGACGGTAGACAGTCGTTAGCACTGTTGCTTCATAACGCCAGGGTCCCAGGTTCGATACCTGCTTGGATCACTGTGAAGTCTGCACATTCTCCCTGTGTCTGCTTGGGTTCCTCTGAGTTTTGTGTGTGTGTGTGTGTTCTCGATTATGCAGGTACTTTTGCACAAAAATAGATCGATACTTTCGCTCCCTTGCCCTTTGCCTTTACTGTCAGACATTGGTTGCTATGTACAGTGCAGCGATCCTGTTATAGGAGCCATCAAAATGAAACTCCGTAGCACTGTCCTATGGGCACATTGCCTTCTGCTTGATCCAAATACAAATCAAAGAGCAAGTTGATAGCTGGATTCCGCAACACAGATTGGAAAGCGGGTGGGTATGAGGATAGCCACTGACTGAGGTCATGTCCAGCAGGCAATTCCTTTGCTAATAACTTGTGTCTGATGCTGCAATGTCAGTTTTGGAAGATATTCCCTCTCTCTCCCCCTCACTGAATGCAGGAACACCCAGCTGTCACTAGTTTTCTCACAGATGAGGGAAGCTATTGTGTTTGGCTCAGTCATAGCACCTGTCACCTGAATCACAATGTTATGGCTCTCCTTCAGTGCAGCACTGAAGAGTTTGTCTGCATTCTGTGCTCAAGTGTCTGGAGTGCGACTTAACCTCAGGACCTTCTGACTCAGAGTAGAGTGCCACCACTGAGCCAAGGTTGATACCTAAGCTGGTATAAATATCAAAGTGCGGGGTGGGAAGGATGATTTTGGGGAGGAGGTAGAAGCAAACTGTCTGGGCTTGAGAGATTGAAGTTGGAAACTGGGAAGGGAAGATCTCCAGAGGCGATGAGCTCAGTTACAGTCCTGGAAACAATGGCTGGATGCTCGGTGGTGGGGTCATGCTCCCCAAAATCCATAAACAGGACTGTCCCGGTACTGTCAGCTTGTTCCTGCCCCGCCAAAACTCATTCTTCCCATCTTGACTTCATACTCTCTCCTCTTGTCTAGTCTCTTTCCACCTACATTGGTGATTCCTCATATCAACAACTTCCATCTCCCTGGCTCAAACTGCCTCCTCCTTGCCATGGTTGTCCACTCCCTCTATACCTCTATTCCCCACAGGATGGTCTGAGGATTTTCCACTTCTTACTCCAGCAGAGGCCCGAACAATCCCGTCCACCAACACTCCTCCGTCTGGCTGAACTTGTTCTCTTCACTGAGCGATTTCTTCTTTAACATGTCTAATTTCCTCCAAACCGAAGGGATGGCTGGGTTACCCGTAGGGGTCCCAGTTTTGCCTGTTCTCTTTATGGGGTATGTGAAACCTTCCTTGATCCAGTCCTACTTCCGGACCCATCCCACAACTCTTTATCAGTACATCGAAGACTGTTTTGGTGCCACTTCATATTCCCATCTGGACCGGGTAAAAAGTATTAATTTCGCTTCCAATGCCCACCCCCTCTATCATCTTCACATGGTCCATCTCTGACACTAGGTCCCTTCCCTTCCTTGGTCATTCTATTCCAATTTCTGGGATAGACTGTCCACTAATATCCATTACAAATCCCTGATTACCATAGCTAACTCGACTTGCAGCTCTTCACACTCCACATCCTGTAGGACGCCATCCCATTCTCCCAGTTTCCTCACCTCCATCACATCAGTTGCCGATGATGCCACTTTCAAAAACGATGCTGCTGACATGCCTTCATAATATAAGATTTATTATTTATTATATTATTTTGATGATGACACATTTCCAAAATGGTGCTGCTGATATGCCTTCATTCTTTCTTAATCGTGGTTTCCCACCAACTATGGGCGATAGGGCTTTCAACTGTGTCCAAACCATTTCCCGCACCTCTGCCCCCACCCCCTCCCTTCCAAAACCAGGTTAGAGTCCCCCTTGTCTTCATGTTTCACCCCACCAGCCTCCGCATTCATAGAATCATCCTCTGCCAACTCCAGCATGATGCCATCACCAAACTCATCTTTCCCTCACTCCCCCTATCAGCATTTCGCAGGGATCATTCCCTCCAGGATACTCTGATCCACTCCTCCATCACCCCCAACCTCTCACCCTCTTCCCTGGGCACCTTCCCATGCAATCGTAGAGGTGTAACACCTGCCCCTTCACCTCCTCCCTGCTTACCATCCCAGGGCCTAAATATTCTTTCAGTGAGGCAGCACTTTGTGTGCACCTTCAATCTGGTCTATTGCATTTACTGCGATCCAATGTGGTCTCCTCTACATTGGAGAGACTAAATTTCAGGTTGGGTCCCGCTTTGCAGAACACCGCTGGTCCGTCCGCAAGCAGGACCCAGACTTCCCTCTCACTTGCCATATCAACTCGCGTCCTGCTCTCGCATCCACATGTCCCGTCTTGACCTGCTGCAAACTGGAGGAAAAGCACATCACAGGGCTGATTTAGCTCACTGAGCTAAATCGCTGGCTTTTAAAGCAGACCAAGCAGGCCAGCAGCACGGTTCGATTCCCGTACCAGCCTCCCCGGACAGGCGCCGGAATGTGGTGACTAGGGGCTTTCACAGTAACTTCATTGAAGTATACTCGTGACAATAAGCGATTTTCATTCATTGCATTTTCCAATTAGCATGTAACAACCTTCCGACTTAACGCTGAGTTCACAACTTCAGACCGTGAACTCTCTCCTCCATCTTCATCCCATTTTTAGTTTCTATCAATTTATTTTCCTTTCCTCCATTGATCTCTTTTTCCCGCACCAGTGTCGTCCTCTCTCTCCTCCCCCCCACTCCCACACACACACACAACACACACACACACTAGGACCATCTGTTTCTCGTTGCCCTTTGACACATGCTCATCTTTGTTCTGCCATTCGCACATTTTAATCTCTTTGTGCCACGATCAGCACCCTTCTTAGCCGTAATCACCTGATTTGCATTCCTTTGTCTCTGTCCTCGACTTCCTCAGATTCACCTGAGGAAGGAGCAGTGCTCCGAAAGCTCGTGTTGAAACAAACCTGTTTGGACTTTAACCTGGTGTTGTAAGACTTCTTACTGTGCTTGACCCCAGTCCAACGCTGGCATCTCCCATGCTGTCCTCGACATCTTTGTCAATCACTGGCCCTCTATCCAACCCCACCAGTCAACACCCCCCCCCCCCCACAACAGTATAAATCTGATCCTATTTCCAGTTCTCTCTAGCTTTGACAAGGAGTGATCCAGACTTGAAACGTTAGCTACCTTCTCTCTCCACAGATGCTGTCAGACCTGCTGCGATTGCCCAGTATTTTCTGTTTTAAATATCAAAGAACACTGTTTATCATAACATTTTGCTACTGTATTCGCAGTATTGGAGCAGATGTGGAGAAAATTGCTTTCTAAAATTATAATTTACGAGGAAGCTGCTTAGATAGGTTCAGGGGTTTGTAAACCTACATATTGAGTTCCAGCTACCCTGTAAATGTGATGTACTGGAGCTCTTTACAATATGCTCTATTCTCAAGGCAGTTGTACATCCTGCTTTTATCTTTGATCTATTTTCATAGCTGATCATAGCGAGCAAAGGCTGCATCATATGTTTGAACAAGGCAATGTCCTTCCATGTATTGAAATGGGAGGGGAGGGCGGATGGATATATGGATTTTGCCATTCAAACCCATTAGTCAGCTTAATGCCAGTGTGGTGAAGGTAGGGGTGGTATGCACGGGCCATTGGCTTCCAGTACTGGAAGGCGTCTTTATTAAAATAAGACACACATACACACACACACACTGCAGACCAGTTCTCAGCCTTTCTCTTTATCCACAATTTTCTTACTGGCTATGCACTACCTGGTGTGATACTGAGCAACATTGCAGATTATAGAGGGTCAGATTCACTTTCTCCACAGAGTTACTTAGCTGTTTATCCACCAGGGCATTAGTTAGGAAGTTAATGTTGACCCAGCAGTGGCCAGGGAAGGGAAGTGCACTGCCAGAGATATGGGGCGGGATTCTCTGACACACCCCCCCCCCCCCCCCCCCCCCCCCCCCCCCCCCCCCACGTCAATCCCGCCCCCGCCGTGTCCCGAATTCTCCGCCCCCCGAGATTTGGCGGGGGGCAGGCCCCCCCGTGGCGATTCTCTGGACCGCGATGGGCCGAAGTCCCGGCGGGATTGTGAAGTCGTTCATTGATGAAAAGCCTGCCAGCATGCACTGTTTGGCTGCGCACATGAAGGATGGCCACTTGATTGAGTTACTGGAGGCCAACCAGTGCCTATTGAACTAGTGCAGCAGGACTTGACCCTTCAGAAGAGGGAGAGACCATTCACAGGAAAACACTCATGCTGTGTCCACGAGTGAAGGAGATAGATAAATCTGCACTGGATATTTTGGTTTTATTGTGTTCACTCTTGTAATGCAGGAAAATTCTATGTATTTGTCAGTTAAAATTGAACTATTTTAGTTATAATGTTCCATCACAGTACTGTTCCAGGTCACAAGGAAAATTAAATGTATCTATAATGTTGTACCAAGTGTGATCTTTGTTTTAAGACAATAGATTTTAATAGATCCACCTTTGATTACCCTCCATTCCTATCAAGTCTCTTATTGTTTCACACTTTTGTTACAGTTCCTACCGCCGCTCCTTCAAGCCCAAGGAGCACTAGTTGTTATATCATCTGTTGTATGACTGGTGATTATCAGATCTGACCTAGATCATGTTGCACACTGTTGTGTTTATCTCCATGGCCCCACTCCACCTGTCTCCCCACTTCCTCCAGCCTCATAGAACATAGACATAGAACATAGAACAGTACAGCACAGAACAGGCCCTTCGGCCCTCAATGTTGTGCCGAGCCATGATCACCCTACTCAAACCCACGTATCCACCCTATACCCGTAACCCAACAACCCCCCCCTTAACCTTACATTTATTAGGACACTACGGGCAATTTAGCATGGCCAATCCACCTAACTCATGTACCCCCCATTCTCTACCCGCCTTTCTCTCCACTGTTAGAGGCCAAGCCTATTCTGTGAAATTCCCTCTCTGAACTCCTCTTCCCAACTCTTCGCTCCATCATTAATTTTTTTAATTTGCTGATGGGATGTGTTGCTGGCAAGGTCAGTACTTATTGCCTGTCCTTAATTGGTCTTGAGAAGGTTGTGGTGAGCCATCTCCTTCAACCGCTGCAGTCCACATGGCATGGAAACACTCTTGTTAGGAGGGAGTTCCAGGTATTTGACCCAGCACCAGTAAAGAATGTGACATGGCTCCAAATCAAGATAACTTGGAGGGCTATTTTCAGGTATTGGTATTCCTTTGCTTCTGCTGCCGTGTCCTTCTAGGTAATAGAGCTTGCAGGTTTAGAAGGTGCCGTTGAAGGAGACTTGGTGAGTTGCTGCAGTCTAGATTATATACTTCTCCATCTGCCTCTCGTAACTCGACCTGAATCCATCTCAAGTTCTAAATGTTCTTCATTTCTTCAGGTCATCACCCTGCCATGTCCTCCCAACTCTTTCCCTCAATAGTTTAATGCCTTATTTCTTTTTCATTTCTGTGCAGCATACTGTGATGTCTTTTCCATTTTAAACATGTGACTGTAAGTTGTCAGAATGCCGTAGATGCAGCCACAGTAAGTATTTAATGTAAAGCTGGGTCAAGTCTAATTCCCAGCTACTTTTCTGTGCCACCTCCATCCTTACTCCAGTCCAGGTACAGTGTTGAAGTAGCCCTTCTTCATCAAGCTCACTCAATGATTGCAAGGTAGCAACTCGGGTATTGGGAAGATTCTGTAGCCAGCCCGAGCCTGCATATTTGTATTTTAAAAATTCATTTACGAGCTCACTCAAATCTGCCGCAGGATGATTTTATTGAATTAAAATTTAAGCGGCTACCATGGTGGGATTCGAGCCAGGGACCCCAGAGCATTACATAGATACATAGAAGATAGAGCAGGAGGAGGCCTTTTGGCCCTTCGAGCCTGCTCTGCCATTCATCACGATCATGGCTGATCATCCACTGAGTAGCCTAATCCTGCTTTCTCCCCAAAGCCTTTGATCCCATTCTCCCCAAGTGCTATATCCAGCTGCCTTTTGATATATTCAAAGTTTTAGCATCAACTACTTCCTGAGGATGAATTCCACAGGCTCACCACCCTTTGTGTGAAGAACTGTCTCCTCACCTCTGTCCGAAATGGTTTACCCTGGTTCCTCAGGCTGTGACCCCTGCTCTGGACACACCCATCATTGGGAACATCTTCCCTGCATCTACCATGTCTAGTCCTGTTAGAATTCTATAAGTCTCTATGAGATCCCCCCTCATTCTTCTGAACTCCAGCAAGAACAATCCCAACCTAGTCAATCTCTCCTCATATGACAGTCCCGCCATCCCTGGGATCAGTCTGGTAAACCTTCGCTGTACTCCCTCGAGAGTGAGAAAATCCATCCTCAGAGAAGGAGACCAAAACTGCACACAATACTCCCAAGTGTGGCCTCACCAAGGCACTGTACAATTGCAGCAACACATCCCTGCTTCTATACTCGAAACCTCTTGCAATGAAGGTCAACACACCATTAGCCTTCTTTACCGCCTGCTGCACCTGCATGCTTACTTTCAGCGAATGGTGCACGAGGACACCCAGGTCCTGCTGCACACTCCCCCCTCCCAATTTACAACCATGCAGGTAGCAATCTGCCTTCCTGTTTTTGCTTCCGAAATGAATAACCTTTCACTTATCCAAATTATACTGCATCTGCCATTGGTTTGCCCACTCGCCCAACCTGTCCAGATCTTGCTGTAGGATCCCTGCATCCTTGTCACAATTCACCCTCCCATCTAATTTGGTATCATCTGCAAACTTTGAGATGTTATATTTGTTCCCGCATCCAAATCATTAATGTATATTGTGAATAGCTGGGGTCCCAGCACCGATCCCTGTGGTACCCCACTGGTTACTGCCTGCCAATTTGAAAAGGACCCATTAATCCCTATTCTTTGTTTCCTCTCTGCCAACCAGTTTTCTATCCACCTCAATACATTTCCCCCAATCCCATGCGCTTTAATTTTGCACAATAATCTCTTATGCGGGACTTTGTCAAACGCCTTTTGAAAGTCCAAATTTACCACATCGACTGGCTCCCCCTTGTCGACTGTACTGGTTACCTCTTCAAAGTATTCCAACAGATTTGTCAAGCATGATTTTCCCTTCATAAATCCATGCTGACTCTGACTGATCCTGCCACTACTTTCTAAATGTTCCGCTATAAAGTCCTTGACAATGGATTCAAGCATTTTCCCCACTACCGATGTTAGGCTTACTGGTCTATAATTCCCTGCTTTCTCTCTACCTCCCTTTTTGAATATCGGAGTGATGTGAGCTACCCTCCAATCTGCAGGGACAGTTCCAGAGTCTATAGAATTCCGGAAGATAATCACCAATGCATCCACTATTTCCAGAGCCGCCACCTTAAGCACTCTGGGATGCAGATTCTCAGGCCCTGGGGATTTATCCGCCTGCAATCCCATCAGTTTTCCCAGCACCATTTCTCTACTCATGTTGATCTCCTCAGTTCTTCCCTCTCACTAAACCTTTCATTCTCCAACATTTCTGGGATCTGATTTGTGTCCTAATTTGTGAAGACAGAACCAAAGTAGGTATTCAAGTGCTCAGCCATTCCTTTGCCCTTATTCTGCATTCCCCTGTTTCTGTCTGTAGGGGGCCTACATTCGCTTTCCAATCTCTTTCTCGTCACATATATGTAGAAACTCTTAGTGTCAGTCTTTATGTTCCTTGCCAGCTTCCTTTCATACTGTACTTTCCCCTTCTTAATCCATCCCTGTCCTTCTTGATGAATTCTAAACTGCTCCCAATCCTCAGGCCTATTATTTTGCCGTGGCCAATCTGTATGCTTCTTCCTTGGATCGGAAACTATTCTATTTTCTTTTGTGAGCCATGGATTGGCCCTCTTACCCACCTTTGCTTTTGTGCCAGACAGGAATGAACAGTTGCTTTTAGTTCCGCCATGCGTCCTTGAATGTTTGCCATTGTCTATCCCCTGTCATCCCTTTGAGTACTCTCCCCAATCTATCGAGGCAATTCACATCCTCATATCCTCATAGTTCCTTTGTTAGATTCAGCACCCTAGTCCTCCCAATCAACTACTTCACATCTCCATCTTGATAAAAAATTCTATCATGTTATGGTCGCTCATCCCCCAGGAGTCTCCTACATCCAGATTGGCAATAATTCCCTTCTCATTGCACAGTACCCAGTCTAAGATGGCCTCCTCTCTAGTTGGTTTCCTCTACATATTGGTCAAGAAAACCATCCCGTATACACTCCAGGAATTGCTCCTCCTACGGCATTGTGGCTAATTTGATTTGCCCAATCTATGTGAAGATTAAAATCATCCATGATCACCGATATTCTCTTATCATATGCATCTCTAATTTTGTGTTTAATACCATTCCCAACCTCACCAGTGCAGTTTGGGGGTCTATATATGACACCCGCTAATGTTTTTTGCTCCTTGGTATTTCTCAAATCTACCCATACAGATGCCACATTGTCAGAGCTAATATCCTTTCTCACTATTGTGTTCATTTCCTCTTTAACCAGCAGTGCCACGCCACCATCTTTTCTTTTATGCCTGTCCTTCCTAAATGCTGAGAACCTGGGACATTCAGTTCCCATCCTGTTCACCCTGCAGCCGTGACTCCGTAATCCCAATTATATCATGCCCATTTATATCTATCTGCGCGATTAGTTCATCCACTTTATTGTAATGCTCCGTGCATTAAGGCACAGAGCCTTTAAGTTTGTCTTTTTCACAATGCTTGTCTTGCTCCCAATATTTTTCTCCACTGCCCTGTTTGAATTTTGTTCTTGGTTTCTCCACCTATCTCTTCTTATTCATTTTCTACCTTTTGCTTTTGTCCTTGCTCCCTCTTCTCTGACTCCTTGCGTAGGTTCCCACCCCCATGGCATTTTAGTTTAAACCCTCCCCAACCGCTCTGGCAAATAGCTTCCCATGGACATCAGTTCCAGTCCTGCCCAGGTGTAACCCGTCCTGTTTGTACAGAGCAGATCCCAATGTCCCAGGAATCTGAAATCCTCCCCCTGACACCATCTCTTCAGCCACGCATTCATCCTATATATCTTTTCATTTCTACTCTGACTGGCACGTGGCACCGTAGTAATCCTGGGATCACTACCGTTGAGGTCCGATTTCTTAACTTCCTTCCTAACTCCCTGTATTCTGCCTTTAGGACCTCATCCCTTTTTTTACCGATGTCGTTTGTACCGATGCTACCACGACCACTGCCTGTTTAACCCTCCCCCCCCCCAGTATGTCCGTACCCACTCCGAGACATCCTTGCCCCGAGCACCAGGGAGGCAACATACCATCCTCGAGTCTCGTTTTGGCCACAGAAACACCTGTCTGTTCCCCTTACAATTGAATCCCCTATAACTATTGCACTGTCACACTTATTACTCCTCCCCTCTGCAACAGAACCAACTGTGGTGCCACGGGTTTGGCTGTTGCTGTTTTCTGTTCTGCAAGGGATTGGCCACAAGAGATTCCTGCACTACCTGCCTTGCTCTCTTGCTCTGTCTGGTGGTCACCTTCCTGCCTGCAGAGTCTGCGGTGTGACCACCTCCTATACGTGCTATCCACGATACTCTCCGGACTCGCGGATTGCTCCAGTGTCCTCCAGCTCCGCTCCAGATCTGAAACACAAGCTTCCAGGAGCTGTAACTGGAGATACTTCCTGCACACATTTACAGAATTTACAGTGCAGAAGGAGGCCATTCGGCCCATCGAGTCTGCACCGGCTCTTGGAAAGAGCACCCTACCCAAGGTCAACACCTCCACCTATCCCCAATAACCCAGTAACCCCACCCAACACTAAGGGCAATTTACCATGGCCAATCCACCTAACAGGCACATCTTTGGACTGTGGGAGGAAAACCGGAGCACCTGGAGGAAACCCACGCGCACACGGGGAGGATGTGCAGACTCCACACAGACAGTGACCCAAGCCGGAATCGAAACCTGGGACCATGGAGCTGTGAAGCAATTATGCTATCCACAATGCTACCATGCTGCCCCTTGTACATAAAGTACATGTACATAAAGTACATGCTGACCTTGGGGACTGCAACTGTCCCCAGTCTGCCACATTGAGCAAGAGGAGCAGACTACACCGTGGAGCTGTCCTGCCATGATTTATTCCTTTAAATTAAACCATTGAATTAAACTTACAAAGATGTTTTTGTGTCAGATTAAATCCAGTCCCTGGATTGCTCTAGGTTTGTGATTTACCAGTTCACTGACCTAGACCACTTGAGACACTTTTTGAGGTCAGGACAGTGATTAGGAGAGGGAATTCTGGTGGAGATTTACTCCCCACTGTAGGGAGATCAAACTAATTGTGGCATCTTAATTGTGTACAGTGAGCTGTATTCACAACGATAACCTTTAACCACTCTGCCATTCGGGAAGTAATTGAGGGCCACTTAAACATAAATATTAAAGCATTCAACAGTTAGAGTAGTTCAATGAATTCATGAAATCCATCTTTAGAAAATACTGGAAGCAATTTCCAAATCCCATCACATCAACTATATTGGGGATCAGAGAAAGGAAAAAAGGAAGACTTACATTTAATTTTTTAAAACTTTTATTAGGGTATTTGCAAGTTTTTATAATAATAAACATACAGTGACATAAACATGGTACAATAAACATATCCACCCCATCCCAGTCTTCACACACCCCAACCACAAAAGAACAATCCTACCCCCCCCCCCCCCCCTGGAATTCTGCTGACATTTAAATTTTCCCCGAGAAAGTCGACGAACAGCTGCCACCTCCGGTGAACCCAACCTTTGACCCTTTTAAGAAGGCAACTTTATTTTCTCGAGACTGAGAAACCCAGCCATGTAACTAAACCAGGTCTCTACACTCAGGGGCTTCGAGTCCCTCTACATTAATAAGATCCACCTCTGGGCTACCAGGGAGGCAAAGGCCAAGATGTCGGCCTCTTTCGCCCCCTGAACTCCCGGCTCTTCTGACACTCCCAAAGATCGGCACCTTTGGACTCGGCACCACCCATGTTTTTAGTACCATGGACATTGCCTCAGCGAAATCCTGCCAAAACACTCTAAGCTTCGGGCATGCCCAAAACACGTGGACATGATTTGCTGGGCTTCCTGCGCACCTCGCACAGCTGCCCACACCCCCAAAAAACTTGCTCATCCAGGCCCATCCTCCTAATTCCTGCACTTTGCCATCTCCGGAACCCGGTACAAACCGATGATTATTATAAATTGCGGTGCAAACCGTTGCTCTCTCCACTCTCTTATATCTCCTCCATTGCCCCCAGATTCTCAGAGCCGCCACCACCACCGGACTTGTGGAGTATTGGACCGGCGGGAACGGAAGAGGTGCAGTTATCAGTGTTCCCCAAACTTGTCTTTACATGACGGCGCCTCCATCCGCTCCCATACCGACCCCTCTCCTACTACACACTTCCTAATCATGGCTATATTAGCTGCCCAGTAGTAATTGCAAATGTTCGGCAGCGCCAACTCACTCTCAACCCGACCACCCTTCAGCAACACTTTCTTCACTCGCGGGGTTTACCCGCCCACACAAAGTCCGAAATAACCTTATTCACTCACTTGAAAAGACCTTCGAGATGAAGATGGGGAGGCACTGAAAGACAAACAGAAATCTGGGGCGGACCGGCATTTTCACGGTCAGTACCCTCCCCGCCAGTGATCGCGGGAGCATGTCCCATCTCTTAAAGTCCTTTTTCATTTGTTCTACGAGCCGGGATAGGTTTAAGTTGTGCAGTGCCTCCCATTCCCGGGCAACCTGGATTCCCAGGTGTCAAAAGTGCCTTCCTACCATTATAAACGGTAGCTCTCCCAGTCACTTCTCCTGCCCTCTTGCCTGGATCGCGAACATCTCGCTTTTCCCCATGTTCAATTTATAACCCGAAAAATTATCAAATTTCCCGTGGATCCGCATAACTTCCCATCCCCTGCTGCAACGCGTCTGAAATATACAAGAGCAAGTAGAACGCAAAGCAAGACCCGGTGCCCCCTATCACCCCGGGACACAATCCTCTGTCTTGTGGCCAGTACCTTAGCCAGCAGTTTGGCGTCCATATTCAGTAGATAAATTAGCCTATATGATCCGCATTGCTTTGCATCCTTCTCCCGTTTCAAGATCAATGAAATCGAGGCCTGCGACATTGTTGTGGGGAGGGCCCCCTTCTCTCTTGCATCATTAAATGTCCTTACCAGCAGTGGGCTCAATATCTCTGAAAACGTGTTATAGAATTCCACCGGTTGCCGTCCGGCCCCGGGGCCTTGCCCGACTGTATGCCCTCCAGCCCCTCGATTATTTCCTCCACCAGATCCTCATCCACCCTCGGGAACCTCAACTGACCCAAATCAGTTGGGGATGCCTCATCCCCTCCACCCCAGCCAGGGATTCCGACTCATATAATTTGCTGTAAAAGTCCTTAAACACCTGATTAACCCCACTGGGTCCAGGACCGTATTCCTACCTCTACTCTTTATTCTCCCCATCTCCCTGGCCGCCTCCCTTTATCTGAGCTGGTGCGCTAACATTCTGCTCGCCTTTTCCCAATGCTCATAAATCGCCCCCTTACCTTCCTCAACTGTTCCACCGCTTTCCCTGCAGTCAACAGCCCGAACTCCGCCTGTAACCTCCGCCGGTACCTCAGCAGCCCCGCGTCCGGGCCTCCGAGTATCTTGTCCACCTGGAGTATTTCTTCCACTAACCTATCCCTCTCAGCCCTTCCGCCTTTTCTCTGTGGTCCCGTATCGAGATTAATTCCCCTCTGACCACGGTCTTCAGAGCTTCCCAAACCGTTGCTGCAGAGACCTCCCCGTATCATTTGCTTCCAGGTAGTTTTGGATGGACTTGTTCACCCGCCCACGAATTGCTTCTCCGCTAGCAACCCCACATCCAGCCTCCATAGTGGGCGTTGTCCTCTCTCCAAACTAATCCGTAGATTAATGTGCGGCATGGTCCGACACTGCGATTGCCGAGTACTCAGTATCCACCAGCCCCGGTATTAGCGCCCTGCTCAGAACAAAAAAGTCGATGCAAGAGTATACCTTATGGACATGGGAGAAAAAAGAAAACTCCTTCGCCCTTGGCCGTGCGAACCTCCATGGGTCTACTTCCCCCATATATTCCATAAACGCCTTCAATTCCATTGCCACGGCCGGCCTCCTCCCTGTCCTGGATTTTGGCCAGCCCCCCCATGGATACGTTATGTGACTAAGTCTAAGTCTGGGTGGCACACCCTCAATACTCAACCGGAGTGTCAACCTTGATTTTGTTTTTACTGTCTTGGAGTGAGACTTGAACCCAGAACCTTATGACTCAACGGACAGGAGTGCTACCATCTGAACCACAGCTAACACTACAGCAGAAATCTGAAAAAAAAGTATTGGAATTACATGGTGTTTCATGTGTTCCAAGTGCATTTCACATTCAGTGTGTAATTGTGAGTGGTGAATGTTAATACGTGGCAGACATAGCAGCTATTTTGTGCACAGCAAGATCTAAGATGTTAATGTGACAATGATCTGTTTTGGCAATCTTGATTTGAGTCATGGGCATTAGTCAGGGTGCTGGGGAAACCCCTGCCCCTCTTTGATTGGTACCATGGGGTCTTCCAAGAGCAACAATTGCAGTTATATACTGCCTTTAATAGTGATATGTACCAAGGAGTTTCAAATTCACTATGCAGGCCGGACCTCGGTTTAACATTTCATCCTAGACAAAGCATCCGCCATATAGTACAATGTTTGTGTCAGTAGAGATTAACTACAGGATATCTTCCATACTGTTGGAAGAAGGGTCTGGAGCTTTGAGTAAGCTTCAGTTCTCTCATGCTCTGCAACAGAAATTGTGGCAGGGAAACTTGGTTTCAGATGATTGGTTAAACCTTTTGTTGAGTACCCCAGGCAGTGCTAGCTTCAGTCTGTCAGATCCCAACCAGCTCATCCACTGTTTTGTAAGCACAGATAAATGGCATAACAAGTTCTCTGTTCGAGGGAAATACCTTTTCCCCTGCAGATGAAGCAAAACAACTCAGTATTTGGGAGAGGAGGTTTTATTTGTAAGAAGGCAATATAAAGAAGGGCAGTAAGACTTTCTATCGATATTTAAGTAAGAAAAAGTTTAACGTGAGCATTGCTCCTATAGAAAGTATGTCTGGGGAATTGATAATGGAGCTAGGGCTATAGCGGATGTATTAAACAGGTATATTGCATTTCTCTTCATTATAGGACAAGTAACATCCCAGAAATGCCTATAAATCAGGAAATGGTAGAGAGGGTGCAACTCAGGAAAATTACAATCACCAGAGAAAGTTTTTGAGCAAGTTGTTGGGTCTGCGGCCATACAAATCTCCTGGTACGGATGTACTTTATTTTAAGGTCTTGAAAGAAGTGGCTAATGAGCTGATGGTTTTTCCAAAACTCCCAGATTCACAGAAGGTTCCGTTAGATTGGAAGATAGCAAATGTATTCAAAAAGGGAGGGAGACAAAAAGCAGGAAACTACAGGCCAGTTAGCTTAACATCTGTCAGAGGGAAAATGTTAGAACCCATTATTAAAGATGTTCTAGCAGTCACTTGGAAAATTCAAGGCAATCAGGCCAAGTCAACATGGTTTTGTGAAAGGGAAATCATGTTTAACCAAGTTATTGAAATTCGAAGAAGCCATGTACTGTGGGTAAAGAGATGTACTGTATTTTGATTTATAGAAGGCATTTGATAAAGTGCCACATCAAATGTTGTTGCATAAAATAAAAGCTCATGGTGTAGAGCAGAGATTTTGAAACTCGGGGTTTTGACCCGTTGGTTTCAGGAGGGTCGCAGAGTATGTTAGTGGCATTCCTGATCGCGGGAGGGAAAACCCAACTGCCTTGACCGACTTTTTAAAATGCCGGCAACGACGGACTTTTGAGATTGCTGGCCATCTCGTGAATTCGTGCCGGATCAAGTAATGCGCGTGCCCAGAGTCCAGCAGGGTTCTCCTCCTAACATCAGCGCGCTGACCAAGGCCAGTCTTTTTCAGCAAACAGGAGGCCTTCCTACTGGAAGTGGCAGCAGAGTGCAGGGTTATGCGCCCCGTATGGCGAGTCACGTGTACTGGGTGCGAGAGATTTCCTCCCATTTGTGCAGCTACCATCAGTGCTGTGTTGAGCTCCAGGGCCTCTGTGAACAAACCCATGAGAAGAAGATGCTGAAAACAGGAACAAAGCAGCATAAAGATGATTATTTGAGATTTTTATTATTGTTCCATGGCAAATCAGGATTCAGAGTTCATGTGTGTTTATGCAGGGAAGTACTGGCAATGAAAGTTTAAAACACTCAAAACTTCAAAGACACTTTAAAGTCTAAACGAGGAGAGTTCAAGGACAACCTTCTATTTTTCTCAACGATGCAGTAAGATCTTAATCATCAGCGGAAGTCATTATCAGAAATGTAACTTGACTGACAAAGCAGTGACATCATCGGGGCCAAGCAGACTCATCAATCACATTAAAGCTAAGTGAAAATGGTGGGTCGCAAAAGTCGGGTCCGGCTACATGGGTCACGAAGGATGGCCGATTGGCAAAATGGGTCCCGGGCAAAAAAAGTTTGAAAAATACTGGTGTAGAGGGTACAATTGGCATGGAAAAGGATTGGCTAGCTAACAGGAAACTAGGGAGTTGGCATAAATGGGTCTATTTCTGATTGGTGAAATGAAACGAGTGGTGTTCCACAGGGACTGTGCTGGTACCTCAACTGTTTACAATTTATATAAATGACTTGGATGAGGGAACTGTAGGTACGGTTGTTAAATTTACTGAAGATACAAAGATGGATAGGAAAGTAAAGTATGAAGGGACATAAGGAGGTACAAGGGACATAGGTTAAATGGGTGGCAGAAATCTGGCAAATGAGCATAATTTGGCAAATGTGAAATTGTCTATTTTGGCTGGAAGAATAAAAAGGAAGCTTGTTATTTAATGCGGGGAGATTACACACCAGGAAATGGGAAGTTGTCTTGTGAAGAAAGGTTGGAGAGGTTAGGTTTGTAATCACTGGGATTTTGAAGAGTAAGAGGCGACTTGATCGAAAATCTTACGATCCTGAGGGGTATTGACATGGTGGATGTGGAGAGGATATATTTCCCCTTGTCAAATAAATCTAGAACTCAGGGCCACTGTTTAAAAGAAGGGGTTCACTCTTTAAGGTGGAGTTGAGAATGTTTTCTCTCCGAGGGTGATGAGTCTCTGGAACTCTCTTCCTCAAAATGCAGTGGAAGCAGAGTTTTTGAATATTTTTTAAGGCAGAGCTTCATAGATTCTTGATTACAAGGGGATGAAAAGGGTTATTGGGGGATAGACCGGAATTTGGGGTTGAGGTTACATCAGATCAGCCATGATTTTATGAATGGCGGAGCAGGTTTGAGGGGCTAAGTGGCCTAGTCCTGCTCATAATCATATGTAAGGCCACAGATGCATTTGGCCTCATCCAGGAATGTTGTTCAGATTTGTTAGCAAGCCACACAAAAGTGATTTGTGTCCAGATATCTGTTCTGGGCAGAACTGACCACGGGCAATTGGTAAAACTGCTAAAGTCAACATGCTAAGGTTTTCGGACCCTTCCATAAACATATCTGCTTAAAGAGGGAATATTAAGTTTTGGGAGCACAGCCTTGAGGAGGTGCCTCAATGCAAAAAAGACACTATTGCTGACTTGATGAATTGAAATGCCCAATTCTGTCATTCCATATCCTCATATCCATACTGGGGGGGGGCTTAAACTCACACGGACTCCGCAAAAGTGCTGGAGCTGGCACTTAAGATACAGTTATACTGATATTCAGAAGAAAATGGAGCAGGTATTAATATGTGTATGGAAAAAAACTGAAGAGTATTATGCAGTATATTCTCAATGTGATGAGGGGAATATCAGCATGGTTCCGAAGTCACAGCTTGTCTCTCACCATAGGTCAGTTACTTTGGTTTTTAGATGGTACTTGATTAAACTTCTATTTATAAACGCTTACAAAGAGGACGATGACTCAAGGACTTCATGGCAAATTAGCCAGTGTTTGGTTGAAAGCTGGCTTGGTGAGAGAACATAAAAAATGACAAGTTAATGGAGAAAGCTCTCTTTGAAAAGTAATAACTAGTGGGGTATTGTAGGCATGTGCTCTCCATGTTCTTCAAAGATGAGGATGGAGGTATTGTGTAAAATTAGCGATAACAAGCTGTGCGTTCTGCTGATGAGGATAAACCAGCTTGATGACATTCAAAGTGACTTCCTTTGATATTCCCCCAACCACATCCATGATTTCTTTTTGAAAAATAATTTTGATTGATTTTCATATTTCATGGGGCTTAGTTCCGTTGTTACTGACAAAGTCAAAGTTTATACATTGACATAGTTTCTTTTTCTTGGGAGTTTGGGGGGGGGGCGTCTAGACCAACGTCCCCTCCCTACCCCCAAACGGAGTGTACATGAGTTCCCTCCCTCTTGTTTTCGGACCCTTCCACTGCCTGCATTCTGTGATCTACCCCGCATGTGTTTTTTTTTAAAGCCCCCTTCGCTCCTCTTCCACCCCTCCTTTATGTTTTAATGCGCTCCCCCCCCCCACCTCTCCCTGCCATATTGGCCGCTGGCTATGAGCAGGTCTTAGAACAAGTTGACAAACGGCCTCCACTTCTTGTGGAAACCCTCTTCCAACCCACAATGGTGAATTTTATTTTCTCCAGTTGGAGAAAGTCCGACAGGTTGGACAGCCAGTCTGCAGCCGAGCACGATTTTCGGCGGGCAATCAGGGAGGCAAGGGCTAGGATGTTGGTCCTCCTCCCCATAAAGAATTCTGGCTGATCTGAGACCCCAAAGACCCCCACTTCTGGGCATGGCTCCATACTCACACCACAACACTGGGCATTACTTCAAAGAAGGCTTCCCAGAATCCGCCAAGTCTGGGGCAGGTGCAGAACATGTGGGTGTGGTTGGCCGGGCCTCTCACCGTTCTCATTTGTCCTCCACCTCCGGAAAGAACCTGTTCATTCGGGTTCTGGTTAGGTGCGCTCGGCATCCGTTGGCATGTCGTTGTTTCCCTATGGTGGAAGTTTTTGAGTTGTATTTGTCTTAATTCATTTCCTTTGGGCAGTTGAAACCTCTCCGTATTTCTTCCAGTGTAGCTAGTCTGTCATTTCGACATAAGTCGCTAACTGTCAATGTCCTTCTGTCCTGTGGTTGTTGCAGGTGGGGGCCATGCTGGACATTTCGGTCAGGCCGAAGTGTTGCCTCAATTGGTGGTATCATGTCCGAAGCGTGGCTATCTCCGGTGGGCTTTTGAGTGTTTGGTTGGCGGGAATAGGAGCACTATCGTAACTAAGGCTAGGAGGGACGACCATGTGCAGGAACTCTCCTCCATCTTTACCCACCCTGCTTCGGGCTCCTTCATCATTCCATCACTCTCTCTGCTGTGACCACCTAGTGGTAGAACTGTAGGTTTGGAAAGTACAGGCCTCCGATGCTTCTTTTCCTTTATAGGACTCTTTTTGGGATCCTTGGGTTCTTCTGCGCAGTGGGCTAAACAGCTGGCATGTAATGCAGAACAATGTCAGCAGCGTGGGTTCAATTCCTGTCCGGCCTCCCCGAACAGGCGCCGGAAATGTGGTGACTAGGGGCTTTTCACAGTAACTTCATTGAAGCCTACTTGTGACAATAAGCTATTATTATTATTATTCTGTCCCCCCCCCCCCCCCCCCCCCCCCCCCCCACACACAAACGGCATGATCAGTGGTCTACCGTGATGAGGAAGGCCTCACGGATGTTAATGTTTCGGGATCTGAACAGGAAGAGCGACGTGCAGTACGTCAACTTGATCCTGATTCCTCCTTCCCCTTGCTCGGGTTGAGTTTGCAGCCCGAGAAGGCTCCAAATTCTTTCAGGAGTTTCATGATCTTTCCATGCTGGCTTGGGGGTCCGAGACATAGAGGAGCAGGTCATTCGAATAGAGTGAGACTCTATGCTCTCTGGATGCCCTTCTAAATTTTTGCTGTTCTGAGGGCGATTGGCAGTGGCTCCCTTGCCAGGGCGAATGGGAGTGGGGATAGCGGGCATCGCTGCCTTGTGCCTCTGCAGCTAGAAGTACTTGGAACTAGTGGTGTTAGTCCGCATGCTCATTATACGAGCGTTCTACAGGGATTTAACCCAGGCGGCAAACCCTCAACCAAGCCCGAACTGCTCCAGTACATCAGTGAGGTACTTCCACTCGACTCTGTCGAAAGCCTTTTCTTCGTCCAGGGAGATGATCGCTTCTGGTGCTCTCTACCCAGATGATCACGTTCAGCAAGCGTCTGATGTTCGATGTTAGCTGCCTACCCTTGACAAAGCCCGTCTGGTCTTCCGCGACCACCTCTGGTACGCAGTTTTCCAGTTGCCTGGCCAGGATTTTCGCATTCACGTTCGCGATATAGGTCTGTAGGACCCACACTCAATAGGGTCTTTGCCTTTAGAACATAGAACAGTACAGCACAGAACAGGCCCTTCGGCCCTCAATGTTGTGCCGAGCCATGATCACCCTACTCAAACCCACGTATCCACCCTATACCCGTAACCCAACAACCCCCCCCCCCCCCCCTTAACCTTATTTTTATTAGGACACTGCGGGCAATTTATCATGGCCAATCCACCTAACCCGCACATCTTTGGACTGTGGGAGGAAACCGGAGCACCCGGAGGAAACCCACGCACACAGGGGGAGGACTGGCAGACTCCACACAGACAGTGACCCAGCCGGGAATCGAACCTGGGACCCTGGAGCTGTGAAGCATTTATGCTAACCACCATGCTACCCTGCTGCCCCTGCCTTTCTTGGGTATAAGCGAGATTAGGCTTGTGCTATTGCTGGTGGCAAAGTGCGCCTTACTAGCGAGTCTGCGAACATCCCCCGCAAGTGCGTGGCCAGTGCTTTCGCAAATTTTTTTTGTAGACATTTGCCGGCAATTTATCTGGTCCAGGTGTCTGACCCGCCTGCATGGAGTTAATGCTCTCCATGATGAGGATGATTTGTTGACCTTTTCTGGTTCGGCTACCAGCCTGCTGTTGTTGTCCTGATCTGTGCTCCTTCCTGTGGCTGCCTGCTATCTCAGCTGGTGAGCCAGCAAACAACTGGCTTTGTCTCTGTGTTCATAGAAGGCCACTTGTGTATGGCGGTGATGGTGCACTGCTCTGCTAGTGGAGAGCAGGTCAAAGTCCATTTTTAGATTTGCCCTGTCCGCCAGCAGCTCTACGGTCGGGGTCTCGGAGTATCGCCGGTCCACCACCAGTATGGAGTCGACGGGCTGTTGCCTAGGCACCCTCTCTTTCCCAACTTTGCGTGCTTTGTAAGGAATAATCTCTCCCCTGACCACAGTGCCTCCCAGAAAGTGAAGGATTAGACCTCCCCATTCTGGTTATTGTTCAGTGATATTATTTTGCAAAAGACCTTATCGGCCAGGAGAGTCATGTCCAGTATCCATAGGGAGTGTTGGGCATGGCCTGTCTCCAGCTTCACATCCATGTAGTGTGGAGCGAGGTCGGAGATTACAATTGCGGAGTATTCTACTCTTACTACCCCTAGAAGCACCGATTTCCCCACTAAGAAGTCAATCCGGGTATAAACTTTGTGTACCTGGGAGAAGAAGGAGAACTCCTCTTCTGGGTGTGAGAACCTTCACTGCCCCCATCTGTTTCATGAAGGTGTATAATTCCTTTGCCATGTTTGATGTTTTCCCTGCTTTGGTGTTTGATCTGTCTGTCCATGGGTCCTCCACACAGTTAAAGTCCCCCCCCCCCCCCCATGATGCGTCAGTGCGTGTCTATGTCAGGGATTTCCGCCATGGTTGTATTTATGAATTCTGGGTCGTCCCAGTTGGGAACGCACATGTTGACCAGGGCCATAGGTGCCCCTTCCAGGACACTGCTGACCATGACGTATCGCCCCCCCCCCCGGGTCCGTAACCGTCCTTGTCGCATTAAACACCATCCTCCTACTGAGCAGTATGGCTACCCCCTAGCTCTTGTCGCATAGCATGAATGGTAGTCTGTCCCACTCGGGCCTTACTTACCCCAAGTTGGCCCTTCTCTCTCAGGTGTGTCTTATGGAGAAAGACTATGTCAGCTTTCATACTTTTCAGATGGGCGAAGACTCTGGTTCTTTTGACTGGGTTGTTGAGTCCCCTGATGTTCCAGTTGACTATTCTGATGGTGGTTTCTGTCCCCCGCACCCCACCTTCTGAGGGATCACCAATTTTTTAAAAAAACAAAAAACTTTTGAGTAACCAATTCTTTTTTTTTCCAATTATGGGGCAATCTAGCGTGGCCAATCCACCTACCCTGCACATCGTTTTGGGCTGTGGGGGTGAGACCCACGAATATGCGAACTCCACACGGACAGTGACACAGGGTCCTTGGCACCGTGAGGCAGCAGTGCTAACCACAGCACCACCGTGCCAACCCGGGATCAACCATACTTAACTGTGGATGCGCTCCTTCACTGGGTTTTCCTATGTTAGGGGGCCATTCAAAATGGCCATGGCCACAGTTCTCATCGTGATTCTGGATCCCTGTGCTCTGGGGTTTCCCTTTATTCAGGGGCCATCCCCTTACCGAGCCCTCAGTGGAGGTGTTCATCCCTTCTATTGCCAGATGCTCTCTCCTCGACGGGAGATACGCCACGGCGCCCATCCCCCTCGCTCGTACCTCCCTGCGTTAGCTTTCCCGCTAGTGTGGTGGCCCCCTCTCCGGGTCCGCCGAAGCATCTCTTTCGCCCGCTACTTGTCTTCTCCCTCTTCCTTCTCCTCACCCCCTCAAGTGCCCTGCTGCTCTTGCCCCCACCTATCAGAGCCCTAGCTCCCACGTTCAGATAGAGGCGATGCAGTTCTGCACAAATCACCTTTAAAGTCTCAGTTTGCCAGGGTGTTTGCTTCATCTCTGGAATTGCTGCTGTCGTCCCAGCCCCTGTTTATGAACAAATTCACGTCCGGAGGTGCAGTGAAATAGTGGGTTTTTTTTTTCAATTCATTTATGGGAGATGGAGGTCGCTGATTAGGCCAGCAATTATTGTCCATCCCTAGTTGCCCTTCAGGAGGTGGTAGTGAGTTCCCTTCTTGAACCGCTGCAGACCTTGAGGTCCACCCACTGTGCTGTTAAGAGAGGGAGTTCCAGGATGTTGTTCTAGCGACAGTGAAGGAACGGCGTTAAATTTCCAAGTCTGGGTAGTGAGTGACTTGGAGGAGAACCTCCAAGTGGGGTTCCCAGGTATCTTCTGCTCTTGCCCTTCTAAATGATAGTGGTCGTGGGTTTGGAAGGTGCTGTCTGAGGAACCTTCAGACAGCACACAGTATTAATATGGCTAGTTCAGTTTCTGATCAATGGAACCCTTAGGTGTTCCATTGATTAGTGTTCCCTGCCCTGGAAGGTGACCCATAGTTTGGCTTGGTACATCATTCCAAAATTTACTCCGCTTTTGCACAGAGCTTCCTTCGGTCTGTATGTCCTGCTCAATCCTGAATGGATAGTCTTCCCATTTGCAGGACTTTGTCTGCTTGGCCGAGTGCAGGATTCTTACCTGGTCTTGGTACTGGTGCAGCTTGGAAATTTTGGCCCTCAGCCGACCCCCGACCCTGGGCTTTGGCCGGAGTGATCTGTGGGTCCTGTCTATTACCTGCGGCTTGGAGAAGCTGTCTCTCTCCACCAGGTTTCCCAGCTTCTGGGCCGCGTATTCCCTGGCGTTCCTGTCTTCAGTCCCCTCTGGTAGGTCCACTATCCGGGGTTCTGGCATCATGACCGATTTTCCTAGTCTTCAATTTTCCCTTTTAGGGTCCCCTGTGCCGTCACCAACCTTGCCACCTCTAATTCTGATGTGACGACCCGGTCACTCTGATCCATTGAGGCCGTCTCCAGCTCCTTTATGGTGTTCCCTATGGCCTCCAGCTGCCTCTCCGCCTTGTCCAGGGCTGCCTGCATGGCGATCAGTGCCTCCGCCACTGCCACCCTGACCGTTGCCCTCGTGTCAGCCTTGATGGCCTCTTTGAGGTCTTGAAGTTGCTTCGTCAGGAACTCTCTCCACCCATCCACCGATGGGGAGCCCCGTTCAGGGCTGGTGTTTCCTCTTCGTCGGGTGTAGCTGGGTTTTCGCCGCCTTGTTTGCCATCTCCTCTGTTCATTTCTCCAAGTTTTTGTTGCCTTTCGCCTCTTCTCGGACCTTGGCATTACTACTGCTAGGCATTGTTTGTTTTACTGTTGTTGGAAGAGGCGAGGGGATGTTTTTTCCTGAGTCTGGTGGGTTCTTTTCAGTTAAAAGAGCCTAAAACCAAATTCTCAGGAAGAGTGCTACCTTTTGTGCGTCTGCTCAGCACATCCCCTTCACCGGAAGTCCAACAGTGGTAGTTACGTCCATGATTTCTTAACCAGTCTTTTCTCATGTCACTCTATTACTGCTATGAAGTGTTTGCAAGGCAGTATTGGCTGACTTGCTCTTCCAGCTAATCTCTGTCCCTGATGAATGGACTCCCTCGAGTCATGAAAAGGTGGATACATATTTTTAATAACATCTATATTGCTATGACTCAAAAGACACAAACAGAAAATTGAAGATCTTTCATATGCCTCTCCCTTTGTACAGCAATTTAGTTGTTGGAATTTTCTTTATGCTTTCATGCTACTTCATTGCCACACTTGGCAAAATCCTCCTCGCTTAATTGCAGAAGCAGACTCTTTGAGTCATGTAAGTTAATCATCTGGAATCTATTACTGCACAAGATACAGGGAGTAACCATCCCATTCTCTGTTTGTTTTAACTCATTCATTTCAACTAGTGTTCCTGTAAAGGTGCCGGATATCATGTAAAATGGATGAGCTCCATCTAAAGAACTGCAAGAAGGTGTGTAAGGAAGTAAGTTTGTATTGCTGTGCATTTTCCCATTCTACCGCATTAACTTCTTTCCTATTCCCCAAACATGACAGCTCATCCTGAGACAGTATCTCAGGATCTCTGGTGCCATGTCCAAGTGACTGTTCCTCATGGTGAGCTTGGATTCAGACTGATTAACGGCAATTTGGCCATAGGAGCTAAGGCTTTGTGGGACTAACAGAAGCACATTTCTCGCAGAGATTGGCCTCGGAAGTGCTTTTCCCCTACATTGCGCTGCAAGGATTGCTGTTGCCAATTGTATTAAAAGAATACCCCGGTGCAGCCCTAGGTGAATCAGCTATCAGCCCTGGCTGAAAGTTGCATTGAACGGCTCAGCAGAAACACCAGCCAGTGTATTCATCTTTTTCATTATTGCACTGGATAATTTATCAGAAAATGACAAATGAGATTCCTTAACTGGAGGCAACTCCTGCAACTGAAAGTTGATGTCACTTCCATGCTTGGGTTAGATAATGGAACAGATTTGGAGGAGTTGGGAGAGATGCAATGAAAATGTTTGGCGATGAATGACTTGCATGGTTCAGTCAAAACAATCCCTTTTATCTCAAACGTACAACACTCGGGGAGTTCAACATCATTCAAGCCAAAGATACCTGCTTGATCAGCACCACATCTGCCACCTTGTACATGAACTCTCTTCACCTCCACCCACACTGCCAGCAATGTACACTTATAAGGTGCACAGTGGCGACCCCTCCCAAAGCTTAATTAACAGCACCTTCCAAACCTGAAACCTCAACCATCTCTAAGGACAAGGGCACCGGATGCATGTGAACGCCACCACCTGCAAGTTCTCCTCCAAGCTACACGCCATCCTGACTTGGAAATATATTGATGATGTGGAGATGCCGGCGTTGGACTGGGGTGAGCACAGTAAGAAGTCTTACAACGCCAGGTTAAAGTCCAACAGGTTTGTTTCAAACACGAACTTTCGGAGCACTGCTCCTTCCTCATTCACCTGAGGAAGGAGCAGTGCTCCAAAAGCTCGTGTTTGAAACAGACCTGTTGGACTTTAACCTGGTGTTGTACGACTTCTTACTGGAAGTATATTGCCGTTCTTTCACTGTCACTGAGTCAAAATCCTGGAACTCTCTTAGCCCACTGGGCACCTACACCAAATGGGCAGTAGTGGTTCAAGAAGGTGACTCACTTACTTTTTTCAAGGGTAACTGGGATGGGTATGCAACAAAAAGGAAGGATAACTTTGGACATCTTAGGACTTCCAATATCTGTAATGATAAGAAAGTTAGCATTAAGGCACTTTACCTGAATGCTCGTAGCATTTGTAACAAAGTAGACGAACTAATGGCACAGATCATCGTGAATGATTATGATGTGGTAGGCATCACAGAGACATGGCTGCAGGGGGTTCAGGACTGGCAGTTAAACATCCAGGGATATACAACCTATCGAAAAGACAGGGAGGTGGGCCGAGGGGGTGGGGTTGCCTTGTTAGTTAAGAACAAAATTAAATCTATGGCACTAAACGACATAGGGTCGGATGATGTGGAGTCTGTGTGGGTAGAATTGAGGAACCACAAAGGCAAAAAAACCATAATGGGAGTTATGTACAGACCTCCTAACAGTGGTCAGGACCAGGGGCGCAACATGTACCGGGAAATAGAAAAGGCATGTCAGAAAGGCAAGGTCACGGTGATCATGGGGGACTTCAATATGCAGGTGGATTGGGTAAATAACGTAGCCAGTGGATCCAAAGAAAAGGAATTCATGGAATGCTTACAAGATGGCTTTTTGGAACAGCTTGTCATGGAGCCCACAAGGGAGCAGGCTATTCTGGACCTAGTGCTATGTAATGAACCAGACTTTATAAAAGATCTTAAAGTAAGGGAACACTTAGGAAGCAGTGATCATAATATGGTTGAGTTCAGTCTGCAGTTTGAAAGAGAGAAGGCAAAATCGGATGTAATGGTGTTACAGTTAAATAAAGGTAATTACGAGGGCATGAGAGAGGAACTGGCGAAAATCGACTGGAAGCAGACCCTAGTGGGGAAGACAGTAGAGCAAAAATGGCAGGAGTTTGTATGCATAATTGAGGACACTGTACAGAGGTTCATCCCCAAGAAAAGAAAGATTATCCGGGGAGGGATTAGACAGCCATGGCTGACAAAGGAGGTCAGGAAATGTATCAAAGAAAAAGAGAGATCCTATAAAGTGGCCAAAAGCACTGGGAAATCAGAAGATTGGGAAGGCTACAAAAACAAACAGAGGTTAACAAAGAGACAAATAAGGAAGGAGAGGATCAAATATGAAGGCAGGCTAGCCAGTAATATAAGAAATGATAGTAAAAGTTTCTTTCAATACATAAGAAACAAACGACAGGCCAAAGTAGACATTGGGCCAATTCAAACTGATTCTGGAAGGCTAGTGATGGGAGACGAGAAAATGGCTGGAGAACTTAATAAGTACTTTGCGTCTGTCTTCACAGTGGAAGACATGAGTAATATCCCAAAAATTATAGAGGGTCAGGGGGCTGAGTTGAGTATGGTTGCCATTACAAAAGAGATGGTGCTAAAAAAGCTAAAAGGTCTTAAAATTGACAAATCTCCTGGCCCCGATGGGCTACATCCTAGAGTTCTGAGGGAGGTAGCTGAAGAAATAGCGGAAGCGTTGGTTGAGATCTTTCAAAAATCACTGGAGTCAGGGAAAGTCCCGGACGATTGGAAGATCGCTGTTGTAACCCCCTTGTTCAAGAAAGGATCAAGACAAAAGATGGAAAATTATAGGTCAATTAGCCTAACCTCGGTTGTTGGTAAAATTCTAGAATCGATCGTTAAGGATGAGATTTCTAAATTCTTGGAAGAGCAGGGTCGGATTAGAACAAGTCAACATGGATTTAGTAAGGGGAGGTCGTGCCTGACGAACCTGTTAGAATTCTTTGAGGAGGTGACAAGTAGGTTAGACCAGGGAAACCCAATGGATGTGGTCTATCTGGATTTCCAAAAGGCCTTTGATAAGGTGCCACACAGGAGGCTGCTGAGTAAGGTGAGGGCCCATGGTGTTCGAGGTGAGCTACTGGCATGGGTTGAGGATTGGCTGTCTGACAGAAGGCAGAGAGTTGGGATAAAAGGTTCTTTTTCGGAATGGCAGCCGGTGACCAGCGGTGTCCCACAGGGTTCAGTGTTGGGGCCGCAGCTGTTCACCATATATATTAATGATCTGGATGAAGGGACTGGGGGCATTCTAGCAAAGTTTGCCGATGATACGAAGTTAGGTGGTCAGGCAGGTAGTGCTGAGGAAGTGGGGAGGCTGCAGAAGGATCTAGACAGTTTGGGAGAGTGGTGCAGGAAATGGCCGATGCAATTCAATGTGAGGAAATGTGAGGTCTTGCACTTTGGAAAAAAGAATCCAAGCATAGACTACTTTCTAAACGGTGAGAAAATTCATAATGCCAAAGTACAAAGGGATCTGGGAGTGCTAGTCGAGGATTCCCTAAAGGTAAACATGCAGGTTGAATCCGTGATTAAGAAAGCGAATGCAATGTTGTCATTTATCTCAAGAGGGTTGGAATATAAAAGCAGCGATGTGCTACTGAGCCTTTATAAGGCTCTGGTTAGGCCCCATTTGGAGTACTGTGTCCAGTTTTGGGCCCCACATCTCAGGAAGGACATACTGGCACTGGAGCGTGTCCAGCGGAGATTCACACGGATGATCCCTGGAATGGCGGGTCTAACATATGAGGAACGGCTGAGGATCCTGGGATTGTATTCATTGGAGTTTAGAAGGTTAAGGGGAGACCTAATAGAAACTTACAAGATAATACATGGCTTAGAAAGGGTGGACGCAAAGAAACTGTTTCCGTTAGGTGAGGAGACGAGGACCCGTGGGCACAGCCTTAGAATTAGAGGGGGTAAATTCAGAACAGAAATGCGGAGACATTTCTTCAGCCAGAGAGTGGTGGGCCTGTGGAATTCATTGCCGCGGAGTGCAGTGGAGGCCGAGACGCTAAATGGCTTCAAGGCAGAGATAGATAAATTCTTGATGTCGCGAGGAATTAAGGGCTGCGGGGAGAATGCTGGTAGGTGGAGTTGAAATGCCCATCAGCCATGATTGAATGGCGGAGTGGACTCGATGGGCCGAATGGCCTTACTTCCACTCCTATGTCTTATGGTCTTATGGGTAATAAATGCTGGCTTAGCCAGTGATGCTCACATCCCCAAGGAGGAATTGAACAAAATACATTTGCCAAAATTGATTAAGATTGCTTAAAAGTCAATTTCAAACCAAGGTGCAGGATGAATCCGATTTATAGTATTATGAACCAAAATCCCCACAACTCTGAAGCTAGTAATAGCATAAAACATATTCTCCAAGAAAATCGTTTCTATTGATAATGCAAAATGATTAAACAACCTTTTGTTCGTGAGATGTCCAAATAGGTTCTCCACATGGGAATCCTCCCCTTTTCCATTGTGGATTTGGCATGGAGGTTGTTACATGTAACAGTCCCTTGCAACAAAAGATAAAGTTTAGTTCACGGGCTCCCAGGCTGCTTGTATTTTTTGCAGCCTTGAGGAGTCTGTGTTTCACATTTATGTTGAACGCATGGGGTTGCAGCCATTTTATTTTTTTGAGGAGGCTACTTCTCAACTTTTGGTTACACTTCAATCTCACACTTCAGATCTTTGACCACCCCGTGCGGAGGGGAGTATCTCCTCGTTAGCCTGGGCCTGACCAAGGTGTCTGAAAGTAGGTCCAGGCAATGGGCCGTTGCGGGGGTGGTTTGACCCGACTCCCTATCACTCGTCCGCAGCTATGTTCGCACCCAAGTGCCCTGGAGAAGTGGCACACAGTGTCCACTGGTGCACTTGAGGCCTTCTGCAACCTGTAGGGGCTGGAGTGTTCTATCAGCTCCCAAAACAACATTTTAGTTTAAATTCACTTTGCTTCAGTTGCAGTTAACCCCTTTAGGTTAGGGGGAGGTTAATTACTTCGCTCATTTGTTTCTGGTTTATACAAAATATTATAATTTAGTAGCTAATATAAGGATTTAACAAGGTGAGCGAAACCAGCATTAAAATTTCCAATAGGTAATGACATCAGTATTGTGGATAATGGCCACAATCTTGCAGTCTTAATAGTGACAGATGCTGGGAGAGTTAGGCGCCCCTGCCCCGACAAAACTGGCTCAGCCCTCCGATCTCGTGGGCTCTGTGATTCCTGGTTCTTTAGTCCTGCTGTGCACCGCGGTGGTAGAGGGTAGATGGGATCATGCGGGGTGGGGAAGTTAGAATTGAAAGAAGATAAAGGAAACTTTAAAATCCCTCAAAATACTTGATCTGTAATTGAGGTAAACTTGCAGCTTGTGACATCAAAGAAGCATGACTTAGCTGAAATTGCAGCTCACCAATAAACTTCCCTCTTTTTCTGTCTGACAGAACATGGACGGTTCTTGGGATTATGAATGGGCCAGTGTTTAAAACATCCTCAACATCTGCATGTTGTCACCAAACAAAAGATAAAGTTTAGTTCACGGGCTCCCAGGCTCAAGAACACCTGGTGCATCATGTCACAAACCAATGCACATTTTGATTGGAGAACTTACTGTCTATCAAAGGCTAAGTTTGACTTTTCACGGATGGCACAATGGCGCAGTGGTTAGCACTGCTGCATACGACACTGAGGATCAGCGTTTGATCCCAGCTCTGGGTCACTGACTGTGTGGATTTTGCACATTCTCCCCGTGTCTTTGTGGGTTTCACACCCACAACCCAAAGATGTGCATGTTAGGTGGATTGGCCACGCGAAATTACCCCTTAATTGGAAAAAAATAATTGGGTACTCTAAATATTTTTAAAAACTGTTTTTTTAAAAAAAAGAAAAAGTTTGACCTTTCAGCCCCCTGCCCCACCCATCTTTTCTATTTGGACACGAGGTCTGCCCCCCCCAGTATTTGAAACCATTTTGTCATTTTAATTTCAAAATATGTTTAATTTCACTTGAAGCCCATTCTCAGCGTGTTTTCAGTCTTGTTTAATTGAAGAAACCAGTCCATCCATGATGCAATCTTTTGACCTTGAGGTTTTACGATTGCGACTGACTCCAGAATTTAGAAACCGCCATAGTTACCTGGGTTTGTCTTCTGTACCCATTTGGGTAGAAGCTGTGCTTGACCAGTGACTAGCTTACAGCTAAGCAGGCTATCTGTGTGCAACATGATGGGAGATTTGACAGTAATAATATAAAACCTGGAGATAAAATTCTGCTTAACATCAACTTATTCTCTCACAAGCGAATAAATAGAGCTTTTGAAATTGTTACAGTGAAGTCTTGCCATCAGGGTCCACTTTAAAAGCTGAAAGATTGAAAAGAATTGCGATCAAATTTGCTGAACTAATTATTTTCTCCTGACATTTGTGTTGGACTTTATAACGCTGGTTGTTTAGAGAAATAATATGAGGGGACTGAGTTCAAATATATAGTTAGAAGTAGTGTGAATGGTAGACAATATCAGTTGATATTTAACATGCTTGGACATTGTTGTAATATACTTATAGTGACTCATGCACACTGATTCAGTAGGCACTGGTCTAGTAGTAGGGGCACCTCACCTATTTTCAGCTAGTAAAAACAGTATGTCTAATGTGTGCCGATCTCACCAATGCTGAGCAATCTTAAAGTGCTGAGCTTGTGTCTAAAGCTGACCAAATCTCATCAACAATGAACAGTTAGGCTTTTTAAGCAGAAAGGGACAGGTCAAGTTAAACATCCCCACCAGGGAAACAGAAATATGCCATAATGCTGCTGTCTTCATAAAACAGTGCATCATCTGAACTACACACTATGTTCACTGTATACGATACAGTAATTGTGACCATATTGAGCAGTTGCATTGACCAATGTTCATGTGAACATTTCCAATTACTGCTTTGTATGGATTTGATTGGTCAATATTAATTACGCAAACGCTCAGATCTTACTTCTTAAGCAATCCCATTGGCCAGTATCTTTTATCACTTCTAAACTCTGGCTGACCGGATTGTTTATGCATTTGTAAGCTGTTACCTCTGGTGTCCCCCAAGAATCTATCCCTAGCCCCATCCTATTTCTCATCCTCAGCAATATCACCCAAATGTGTACATGTGTACAGATCAGGTTTACCTCGCCACTACCGTTCTCAAGTCCTCCACTGTCTATAAAGATAGCTTCTCTGGTATCGAGTATTGGATAAGCAGATGTTTCCTCTGTTAAATATTGCATTACAATCCCAGACCAGACGAGAAGGACGAGCTACACCTGAACTGGAGAGGCAAAACTATCCTGGCTGGGAGGTTTGCTATTATGGTTTGGGTGGGTTTAATGGTTAAAAAAGGGACAGGACTGACAGCTAAATATTCCGGAATATAGGTGTGTTAGGCAAGACGGAGAGGGGAGGGGGGGGGGGGGGGGGGAAGAGAGAGAGGAGTTGGGGAGAGAAGAGGGGTTGGGGGGAGGTAAACGAGATGGAGGAGTTGCAATACTGGTTAGAGAACATATTACAGCTTTACAGAGGAAAGACACCGTGGAAGAATCAAGTAACGAGGCACTGTGGGTAGAACGCAGAAACAGGAAGGGACATTCACTGTGATGGGGGTATACTACAGGCCTCCCAGCAGCCCACGGGAAGTTGAAGAATATATGGAAGCAGATTCTGGATATATGTAGAAATAATAGAGTTGTTGTAGTGGGAGACTTTAATTTTCCTCGTATGAACTGAAAATCCCCACGGGCTAGGGATCCGGATGGTGAGGAATTTGTTAAGTGCGTCAAGGAAGGTTTTTTGGAACAATATATGGATTGTCCAACTAGAGAGGGGGCTGTACTGGACCTAGTACTAGGGGACGAGCCCGGCCAGGTCATTAAAATTGCAGTGGGGGATCATTGACCACATTTAGCAAATTTGCAGATACTCATGGAAAAGGGCGAGTGTTGTCCTAGGGTTAAGGTGCTAAATTAAAGGAAAGCTAACTACAACTAGATTAGGCAGGATTTGGAGGCTGTTGTTTGGGAGGGGCTGTTTGAGGGTAAATCCACATTTGCTACGTGGGAGTCTTTTAAGGAGCAGTTGATGGGAGTGCAGGACAGGCATGAGCCGGTGAAAAGGAAAGGCAGGATTCAGGAACTGTGGATGACCAGAGGAATTGCGAGTCTAGTCAAAAAGAAAAAGGATGCATGCGTGAGGTCTAGGAAACTAAAAACAGATAAAGCACTTGAACAATGCAAGGAAAGTAGAAAAGAGCTCAAGCAGGGAGTTAGGAGGGCAAAAAGATCACAAAATGTCCTTGGCAGACAGGATTAAGGAGCATGCCACGGCATTTTATACGTATGTTAGGAACAAGAGGGTAGCTAGAGAAAGAGTTGGTCCACTTAAGGACAAAGGAGAGAAATTGTGTGTACAACCAAAGGAAGTAGGTGAGATGCTAAATGAGTATTTTGCATCGGTATTCACAAAGGAGAGGGACATGTTGATTTGTGGTGCCTCAGATGGATGTTTAAACACTTTAGAACAGGTCGTTATTGTGAGGGAGGAAGTATTGGTGTGTTAAAAAGCATTAAGGTAGACAAATCCCCAGGGCCAGATGGCATCTATCCCAGCTTACCGAGGGACAAGAGATTAAATTGCTGGGCCTCTAGCAGAAATCCTTGTTTCCTCATTGGCCACAGGCGAGATCCCACAGGATTAGAGGATAGCCAAAATTGTCCCATTATTTAAGAAGGGTTGCAAGGATAACCCAGGTAATTATAGGCCAGTGAGCTTGCGTCAGTGATAGTGAAATTGTTAGAAAAGATTCTCAGAGATAGAATCTATGCACATTTGGAAGTGAATGGTCTTCTTAATGGCAGAAAGCATGGTTTTGTACAAGGGAGGTAACGTCTCACGAATTTAATTGAGTTTTTTGATGAGGTGACAAAAATGATTGACATGGGAAGGGATGTGGATGATGTCTACATGGACTTCAGTAAAGCATTTGACAAGGTCCCTCATGGCAGGCTGGTGCAAAAGATTAAATCACATGGGGTCAGGGGTGAACTAGCTGAATGGATTCAGAACTGGCTTGGCCATAGAAGACAGAGGTAGCAGTGGAGGGGTGTTTTTCAGAATGGAGGTCTGTAACTAGTCGTGTTCCACAGGGATCAGTACTGGGACCTCTGCTTGTAACCTATATAAATGACTTGGAAGAAAATGTAGCTGGTCTGATTCACAAGTTCGCGGATGATACTAAGATTGCAGGAGTTGCGGATAGTGATGAAGATTGTCAGAGAATACAGCAGGATCTAGATGGGCTGCAAAATTGGGTGTAGAAATGGCAGATGGAATTTAACCCAGATAAATGCGATGTGATGCATTTTGATAGATCCAATTTAGATGGGAGCTATAAAATAAATGGCAGAACCATAGGAGCATAGAGACACGAGAGTGATCATGGCATGCAGGTCCACAGATCCTTAAAAGTGGCAGCATAGGTGGAAATGGTGGTAAAGAAAGCATATGACATGCTGTCATCGGACGGGGTATCATATAAAATCTCGCAAATTATGTTAGTTATACATAACGTTGGTTAGGCCACATTTGGAATACTTGGTCCAATTCTGATCACCATACTACCAGAAGGCTTTGGAGAGAGTACAGAAAAAGTTTACAGGATGTTGCCTGGTATGGAGAATATTAGCTATGAGGAGAGAATGAATACATTGGGATTGTTCTCCCTAGAGAGACAGAGGCTGAGGGGCTTCCTGATAGAATTTTATAAAATTACTGGGGGACGACGACATAGATAGAGTGAACAGTTGTAGGCTTTTTCCCAGAGCAGAAATTACTATTACAAGGGGCACAAGTTCAGTAGAAATATGCGGGGGAAGTTATTTTATACAGAGGGTGGTGGTGGCCTGGAATGCGCTGCCAAGTGAGGTGGTTGAGGCAGATATGTTAGTGACCTTTAAGACTTATCTGGATAGGCACATGAACAGACGGGGTACATCCCAATGGCACAGATTAATACTGGCTTTCTAGAACAGGGTTGGCTCCTGTTAGAACCCCTGCAGACTCTGGCTGGACATCTTCAAAAAGCTGTTTCAACTGGATTTTTTTCAGCTTTCCCCTTGTCCTCAGAACAGTCTCCTCTCCTTTAAATTATATTACTCTTTTAAAAAACTATCTTACTGTTAGGTCCAGAGATCACATGATCGGTACAGGCTTGGAGGGCCGAAGGGTATGTTCCTGTGCTGTACTGTTCTTTGTTCAGACCCCACAATGGTGAAGATACTGGACCGAAACCCCAATATTTTATTTTTGTAAGACTGTGTAAAGAATATTCTGCTCCAGGAGTGGTTGCACGAAGAAATTAGGTTTTGGTATTTTAAAATAAAACTCTATTATTATTATTAATACATTATAAACTCTTTAACATCACACCTGGAAATAGCTTACTGTTACCCCATAAACAATACAATTCAATGTAGTAAACACAATATCCTTAATTACTATCTCTATTCCCAATTAAACAACAAGAAAGGAAAAATATACAGCTCTCAATCCATCCCACATCCCAATGGCACAGATTAATGCTGACTTTCCAGAACAGATTTGGCTCCTGTTAGAACCCCTGCAGACTCTGGCTGGACATCTTCAAAAAGCTGTTTCAACTGTGTTTTTTCAGCTCTCCCCTTGTCCTCAGACTAGTCTGCTCTCCTTTAAATGCTATTACTCTTTTTCAAACTATCTTACTGTGAGAACAAAATGCTTTACTTGTGGTGTAAAGGGTTAGTCAGATCAGAATTCAACTCAAAAAGCTTTCTCAAAAAATGTCTCGCGTAACCTAGTTCCACCCAGCAATAACATCATCTCCCCAAACTGAAAACGAAAACACATCAACTCCCCAGGGACTCCCCACTAGTCAAACAACATTGCATTAGCCCAGGCTGAAAACACTGGTCAATTTCACCTCTGGCTGCTGAAAGCTTTCTGGTCTTGCAAAACAAGATTATCTTTAAAAACATGACTACTGCAGTCAAACACGCTCTAACCCTTAAATTACTAAATGTTTATAATCCAATGTATCCAAAATCCTGCATTCGTCACAATTGGGAAGAACAAAATCCTTGCTGCAAACTCCACTCCTTAGCCACAGACTGCATCTCTCTCACTGGCAACTGTCTGGGCTCGTCCAGCTGTTTGCCACCTTGGTGCCATATTAGATCCCAAGACGGGCTTCCAATCACATCCACACTAGGACCATCAATGCCTTGCTCCATAACATCACCCTAAACTGCCCCTGCCTCAGTTCATCTGCTGAAACCATCATCCATGCCCTTCTTACCTCTAGATTTGACTGTTCCAAAGCACTCTTGCCTTGTCCTCCCCCAAGTACTGTGGCCCTAAGAGGGTGTTTGTGACCATGGATTCATATTGGATTACTCCACAACAGCCTGTTCTGTGCTGTACTGTTCTATGTTCTAATTACACTTGGCAAAGTGCTGCATTGGTTTTCTGTTGCCTTACCCCCAGTGTGGCTGACCAGGAAATGCTCTCTCTCACTGTCTGCCATCAAACATATTGGAAGGAGTTGCAGGCTAATAATCAACCTGTTTTGGCCATTTTATGAACACACCTTCCATGGCCATCAAGTCCTGAAGTGGGACTTGAACCCAGAGATTTTGGCCCATAAGTAGGGACAATGTCCACTGCATCATAATACCTTTTCCCACATGTTACCCTCCTGGAAGTGTCATCCAAAATTCTGCTGATGATGTCTTAATTCACACCAAGTCCTGTTCACCTATCACCTCTGTGTTTACTAACTGACGACTCCCTGTTAAGCAGTGTCTTGAGTTTAACATTCTCATCCTTGTTTTCAGAACTCTCTGGCTTTACCCTCTCTATCTCGGCAACCTACTCCAGTCCCACCGCCTTCTCAGAATATTTGTTCTCCTCGCATTCTGCCCTTTCGGTTTTAACAGCTGCATCGTTGTTGGCTGTGACTTAAGCTGCATGGGCACCAAGCTTTCGAACACCCACCCTAAACCTCCCCATCCCTCTACCTCACCTTCTTCCTTAAAACATACCTTATTGACCAAACTGTTGGTCAGCCAACCTGAACATCTCAAAGAACAAAGAAAAATTACAGCACAGGAACATGGCCTTCGGCCCTCCAAGCCTGCGCCGATCCAGATCCTCTATCTCAAACTGTCGCCTATTTTCTAAGGATATGTATCCCTTTGCTCCCTGCACATTCATGTATCTGTCTAGATACATCTTAAATGATGCTATCGTGCCCGCCTCTACCACCTCCGCTGGCAATGCGTTCCAGGCACCCACCGCCCTCTGCGTAAAGAACTTTCCACGCATATTTCCCTTAAACTTTTCCCCTCTCACCTTGAACTCGTGACCCTTAGTAATTGAGTCCCCCACTCTGGGGAAATAGCTTCTTGCTATCCAACCATATCTCCTTATATGGTCCGGTGCCATATCTTTTTATGATGCTCCTGTGAAGTACCTTGAAACGTTTTAGTAAGTCAAAGGCTCTATATAAATACAGAATGTTCTTGTTTGTTGGGACTCCAATCTATTACTGGTAAAGTCAGGATATGTGGGAGTATGTGCCACCACCGTCTTTCAGCTTGTTTTGTTTTATTTGGGATGGCCACAATGCTGATTATCACCCGTCCTCATCTCCTCCCATTAGCCACCCATTCCTCTTCCAATCGGGCCGCATTTAAGTCTCTTGTCGGCACATCTTTCCATTTGGTTTTCCTCTTCTTCCTGTCAGTCCCATCTCTATCACTCATGGCACTACATTTCTTCCTCCCCGCAACAGATGACCAGACAATTTCTTTTTTTTTTAAATTTAGATTAGCCAATTATTTTTTCCAATTAAGGGGCAATTTAGTGTGGCCAATCCACCTACTCTGCACATTTTTGGGTTGTGGGGGCGAAACCCACGCAGACATGGGGAGAACGTACAAACTCCACACGGACAGTGACCCAGAGCCGGGATCGAACCTGGGACCTCAGCGCCGTGAGGCGGTTGTGCTAACCACTAGGCCACCGTGCTGCCGTGACCAGACAATTTCAATCTCTTCTTGGCTATTCGATGCTCCTACAACCTTACTGACCCATTGATTTGTTGGTTCCTGATCTTGTCCTTGCTTGTCACTCCACTCATCCATCTTGGCATCCACATCTCATTAGTATCCAGTCTTTGTTCCTCTCTTCTTGATGTTGTCCACATTTCTGCACTTATAACAAGGCCGGCTTCACAACTGTGTTGTAGGTCATTCCTTTTGGTTTCAGTGATTCATTTGTGTGCCTTCACCTATTCCTTGGCACATCTGATCAGACACTGTTGCTCCAGTTTTTTTAAATATAAATTTAGAGTACCCAATTCTTTTTTTTTCCCCCAATTAAGGGGCAATTAAACGTGGCCAATCCACCTACCCTGCATATCTTTGGGTTGGGGGGGGGGACAAAACCCACACAGGCACGGAGAGAATGTGCAAACTCCACACGGACAGCGACCTGGGGCCGGGATTCGAACCCGGGTTCTTGGCGCCGCAGGGAGCAGTGCTAACCACTGCACCACCATGCCGCCCTACACTGTTGCTCCTGTAACTTATTACTGCTCTGAGCCACTCCTGCTACTCCGCTCTTGTGCAGCTCCTGAAAATTTGTCCCTTCCATACTCCTGTGCTTCCTCCCTCAGTTACTGTTTTATTCAAGAATCATGGATAGCTTTGAACAATGCTAAAGCACAAACAAGACTCCACAAGGAAAAAAAATCAGTGTATAGAAGACGATATGTTGAAATACAGAGAAAAAGGTTGAATAAAATCAAGGAGGTACAAAACATTGAAAACAAAACCTCAACCAGAGCCAGGAAGCAATGGCCTGAAGAGACAATGAAAACAATGAGCAACATTTTCACAATAGCCAATTTTAATAATGTCCTAATTTTGTTACAACATTTTTCTCTGTGAAGGAAACAACAGGAAATGCAGCAGTTAATGCTGAATAATGGTTACTGTGTGAGCAATAACAAGGCTTTAATTCAGTTACAAATGATGGAGTACAGCAGAACCTTGATCGAATTCTGTCCACACAGTTGCACTGTAACCACACTGGTAAAGGGACTGCAGATGCAAATGGCATTTGGGAGCATTTACTGAAGTGATGTTCATCAAAGAACATCTGACTGTGACATTGAAATGATCGAATAAAGAGACACAATTCATGTAAAATTATAATCGGGAGTTTTTCCTTTGAATTTACTTTGGAACATTTGACTGTCTTGATTGCAAACTCTGAAACCAGCTTTGGGGGGGGGGGGGGGGGGAGGTGGCATTCCTGGCTGATGATTCCTCCCTCCAAACAATTCCCACCCTGCGGTACCACCTAATGCTCTGGTTTTTCTTCTGGCATCACTGAGGAGTTCATACCGTGAGCCAACAAAGCGACTCTTGTTTGCTCATGAGAAACTTAATATCGCTCTTGTCCAGCTGCAACGCTAAATTCAGGGTTGCAGCTCTGCATTTGGTTGTACTGCCGATGTGTGGGGTGGTGCCTGATAGAAATACCCCAGTGATTTCAAACCCCTTCCCCCAGAATAAGGGCCCAAGCATATTAACGAATCACTTGCTGTCTGTGGGACATTCCTAGCTGCTGTGTATGTCTATGTAACAGCAGTGAGTATCTTTTAACGGCTATAAAGCACCTCAAGGGAGCCTGAGAATGTGAAAGTCACGAAATACATGCCCAGTTGGATAAACTGTGAGAGCTCGAATGTTGTTGAACCCATCTGCAATCCTGGCAGTCTGGGTTGCTATATGGAAGCATTTCAAGGATATAGTGGGTGAGGAGAAACTGTTTCAACTGGTCAGTATACAGAGAGTCAAGATGATTGGCAAAGGAACTCAGCGAGGTATGATCAGGAAGGCACAGTCTGGAAAGGCATGGGAAAGAAATTCAAAATGGAGCTGGATGGGTTCTTGAAAAGAATAAATTGCAAGACTGTAATAAAGGAGTGGCTCTGTAGAACTAATTAGATAGCTTTTCCAAAGAAGCATTATGGGCCCAATAGACTCCTGTGCTGTGCCATTCTGAGAATTACAAGATATGTGCTACTGTATAGTCCTTGTCCTAAAAGATTTCATTCACAGAGCTCTCAGCCTCTTCAAAAGGACATATTCTGTTAGTGATTTGGATATCCGTACTCATCGTGGCGATCAGGCCAGTCAGTGTGAAGAAGGATTTCTGATCTACCTAACTGGAGATTTTGTATTAAACTAAACAGCAGCTCTCAGTTTTATCTTCGGGAATGCTTGTTTACAACAATAACAGCAACTTGAATTTTTAGCAAGGTGCTCCTTAGTTCCATCCATTGCCCAGAAACTGTTACTTGGCAGAGGAATGGTAATGACCCAAGAACCCCAGAGATTCTTCAAATAGGAAAAGTTTTAAAATAACTGCCCTGTTCCGTTTGCGCTCCTTCCTCCGAGCCAGTGGGAAAACCACAGGATGCCTCCAGTTCCAAGTGACTGGGTGGTTTCTTTGTCAAATAAACGTTAACCTTTGTTGAACAATTACAGCGCATAAAAAATACAACTGTGAATACAGCCTTGAAACTCTCAATGGTATATTTTAATCTTGACACCATTTAAGTTTTATCTGACTCTTTAAACCATGATGCTGCACATATGCCATTGGCTTTCTGAACCTTATCGTGCTATAGGGGCCTTGTGTGGGAGTGGGACTGATGGACTGAACAAAAACAGGCAATTGGGAACCCAATGGAATTAGTCAGAAAGGTTCTCTTCCTTCCAATACTGCTTTGCTTAGCTATGTCCCATACCCCATTTATATTGTTAAACCTCTTCTCTCATCACTGACTAGAACCCAAATGCATCCTTTCCTAACCACCCTGTGTCAGACTGAATCAAACCCTCTGCAAATGTCCAACAATTGTGTCAATGTACACCTGCATTGCTGTAAAGGGAAGCTGATTTAAGATATTTAATATCTCCACCATAATTTCATCTCCATAGTTCTTGCTTCTCTTCCTCACTTCAAGTATTAACCTTCACTTAGTGGTCACGTTATTACCTTTGAGTCAGAAGATTATGGGTACAAATCCCACTCAAGACATGAACAAGTAATCTAGGCTGACACTCCAGCGCAGTACTAAAGAGTATTTTAAACATCAGAGGTGCGAATTGTCTCAAGCCAGGACAGTTGATAGGATTTCGGAAGCCCAGGCCAGATGGTGGGGGGTGAATGTAATGCGAAATGAATCCAAGGTCCCAGTTGAGGGCGTACTCATGTGTGCGGAACTTGGCTATAAGTTTCTGCTCGGCGATTCTGCGTTGTCGCGGTTCCTGAAGGCCGCCTTGGAGAAGGCTTACCAGTAGATCAGAGGTTGAATGTCCTTGACTGCTAAAGTGTTCACCAACTGGAAGGGAACATTCCTGCCTGGTGATTGTCGCATATGTCCGTTCATCCGTTGTTGCAGCGAACGAACATCGCGCGACAATTCACACATCTTTAACCTGTGATTATCCCTCTCTCCAGTTGCTCCATGTGGACCTGTAAAGGCTTAATTACCTGCAAAGACTTGCATTCAAATTATCGTCTTGCATCTTTGACTTTGTCTCTATACGTGTTTGTGGAACACACCTCTTCATTCACCTGACGAAGGAGCTGTGCTTCAAAAGCTAGTGATTCGAAACAAACCTGTTGGATTTTAACCTGGTGTTATAAGACTTCTTACTGTGCTCACCCCAGTCCAACGCCGGCATCTCCACATCATGATTATCTTTGTTGTTGTTAACCCTGATTTTGTCAAGTGCCTACTCATTTAAGTCTAGTGTTAATATCTTCACCCACAGTCCTTAACTTTGACCTTTCAGACTATATTTATATTGTATTGCATCCATCCTGTTTGAGTATTTCCTACAGCTGCCCTGTCAACCTGCCTACCCAGTGCTTTCAAACCAGATTCCTTTTTATTCCACTTAACTTGTCTTTTGCTAGCATCTTTATTTTGGACTCTTCATTCTATTCTGACACGAAACTTAAATGTTTATTAGTTAATTAATTACTATTTCCCAGTTGTTCTACCTTCGTACGTTTCTCCAACATTTTTCAGTGTTAGTTCAAACAAGGCATCTTTTCTAGTTGAGCTAGATAGATAATAGTCTAGGAGCCAATGTTGGACCCTTTTTAAAATGCATACTCCACTTTGTGACCATAAACATTACCTTTACTCTAATCTATCTCATTGTTAAAATTGCTCATTAGCTCAGAACTAAGATAGCACGTTTTAGATTCAGCCCCCCTTTCCCCACTCCAATCCTTCACTCTGCTGGAAGTGCAAGTTATTCGAGGAGTAGATAGGGCTACAGGGATTTTCTTTCCATTGAATCTCTGCAGTGCAGAAGGAGTCCATTTGGCCCATTGAGTCTGCACTAAAGAGCACCCTACCTAGTCCACACTCCACCCTATCCTCAAAACCCCACCTAACCCGTGTATCTTGGGACACTAAGGAACAATTTAACGTGGCCAATCCACCTTACTTGCACATCTTTTGGACAGTCGGAGGAAACCGGAGCACCCGGAGGAAACCCACACAGACACTGGGAGAATGTGCAAACTCCACACAGTCATGCAAGGCCGGAATTGAACCCGGGTCCCTGTCACTGCGATGTAGCAGTGCTAACTACTGTGCCACCATGCCGATTTTGGAGAATGATGGACCAATAGGCCTTAACCAATAAGATTTAAGGACTGAGGAAGGAAAAATTGCCAAAGTGTTTTTGCAGTACAGTCACTAATATAGAAACGTGGTAGTCAATTTGCACATTTTCCTGATAACTTAATCATTTACCAACAGAACTAGCCCCAATGTCCCAAGAATCTCTTAGAAACATAGAATTTACAGTGCAAAAGGAGATCATTCGGCCCATCGGGTCTGCACCAGCTCTTGAAAAGAGCACCCACTTAAGCCCGCACCTCCACCCTTTCCCAGTAACCCCACATTACTTTTTTGGACGCTAAGGGCAATTTAGAATGATCAATCCACCTAACATGCACATCTTTGGACTGTGGGAGGAAACCGGAGCATCCAGAGGAAAACCACGCAGATACGGAGAGAACGTGCAGACTCCACACAGACACTGACCCAAACCAGGAATCGAACCCGGGACTCTGGAGCTGTGAAGCAGCTGTGCTAACCAATTTGCTACTGTGCCGCCCTAATCTAAACCCATCTCTCCTGTCCTTTAATGAATCAACTGTGTTTTTACGAGAGCATTACATAAATGGATGTGTTGGGACTTCAATTCCCAGAATCTGCCTTGTCCTCAACCGGAATGTGAGGATTCAGGATCCCATGTTCCTACCATAGCTTTTTATGTTATCTCCGAATTGCTGAAAGTACATATACAAGACTTCAGCTCTCTTTCTTTCCTGTGTCATTGCCTGTTGGTGAATTTGAAAGATCCATGCACTGAGTACCTGTCTACACATTTTACTCCCCCACTTTCCTCCTTTACTAACTTACTTTGCTGCTTCCTATAAAGTGTCACCAACTGCACCCTCCGATCTGAAGCCTTAAGCTGAAACTGAGATGTTTGAAGCCTCCCGATCTCTCGTGTCACCAGGTGCTGCACATTCTAGACTTTAGGCATCCCGCCCAACATTAAAGAAACTGGTTTCTCTTAAATGTTTAATAAATAGAAAAAAGAACATGGCACCTCCCACACTGAACTGAAACTTCACATTCCACTGTCCTCTCGGTTTGGAATTGATGAAAAGCATTCTTTTTAAGCTAGTATACTATGTTTTCTGATCCTGGCTGTTACAACTTCAAATCTCACATTGGAGATATTCCTGGAAAGACCAGGGCCTGGCAAGAAACATGCCAGCAGGTTTTGTTCTTAGAGCAGCTAGTTAGTATCATTTATGTCATGAATGCAGAGTTCAAATCAGTGCTCAACAGTTCCTTCCCCTGAACAGCCTGCTGAATGTTTTTATTGGAAAGGACATGGCGACACCATCTTTGAAATGCCATCCATATCTTAGACTGAATGACGATATTGTAATTGCAGCATGTGCTTTCCTTAACCTAAATTGGGATTGTGCCTGATAAAGCAACAAGATAATAAAAAAATTAATCATTTCCTGTCAGCCAAACATTATACTGTTTGTGTGTGTGTGTGTGTGTGTGTGTGTGGGGGGGGGGGGGGGGGTGTTGCTTCTGTGTGGTGATTTATCTCGTGTGAGCCATCATAATAGGCTCTTGTGGAGCCTCCATTTCATGTTCGGTAAGGATTGACGGTAGAGTATCGCCTCCCCTTTCCCACAACATATATCGGGGCTTAAAAGGTGTCAAAGCGCCCGCATGTGTCCAAAGATGTGCCTGTGAAGTATAGAAGATGGCAACAGGAATAAGCCATTTGGCCCTTTGAGCCTGTTCTGCCATTCAACATGATGGCTGATCCTCTATCTCAACAGCTCTCTCCCCCTGCCCCTCAACACCGTTAGAATCTAGAAATCTATTTATTTATTTCTTAAGTATATTCAGTTATTTGGCCTCCACAGCTTTCTGTGGCAGAGAATTCCACAAGTTCACCACCCTCTGAGTAAGGAAACTCTTCTCATCTCAGTTCTAAATGGCCTACCCCGCATCCTGAGACTGTGACCTCTTGTTCTAGACCCCATCAGTCAGAGGAAACAACATCCCTGCATCCAGTCTGTCCAGCCTGTCAGAATTTTATACGTTACATCCTCTTTCATTCTTCTAAATTTTAGTGAATACAAACCTGGCCCGCCCAATCTCTCCTAATGCGACAGTCCTGCCACCCCAGGAATCAGACTGGTAAATCTCTGCTGCACTCCCTTTGTGGCAAGTTTCCTAGATAGCGAGGCCAAAATTGCACACAATACTCCATGTGTGGTCCCTCCAAGGCCCTGTACAGCTTCAGTAAGACATCCTTGCTCCTGTACTCATGTCCTCTTGCAATGAATGGGCACTCCCAGGAGACTGCAGTGGAATTGTGACTGATTTTGTCTGAACCTAGGCTACTTACTAGATCCCGTCATGTCAGGGTTTTGGTTTATTGTCTCCCTAGCGTTTCTCTTAAAAGAGAAAGTTATATTTGAATGGAACGTCTTGGAAATCATGCGCTGCTGTGTTCCTATAAACTGGTGTTTCACAAGATGTTCAGCCAGTCAAAGCATTGCACTTGAAGGTTAGATTTTCCTTTGAGGATATTCCTAATGATCTCTAATGGGAATCTTGTTACCGCCGCATGGAAAAACAGAAAGAGGCCAGAATGTGGGTCATATTTGTGTGCGATGTAAACTTGCTGATGATCGGGTGGCTGTTGTGGAGTAACTAGTGCTCAGTTGGCAGAGCAAGATGGTATTTGGAGCATTGCACACCTCTCTCCTAATCCGTGATATTCTTTCCTTTTCACAGTGATGCTACAACCATTTGACTATGACCCTAATGAGAAAAGCAAGCACAAATTTATGGTCCAGTCCCTGTTTGCTCCACCGGACTGCCAGGACATGGAAGCAGTGGTACGTACACCACTTTTATTACTACATTATCTCTTTAGTTTTCATTTCAGAGGGCAGCACGGTGGCACAGTGGTTAGCATTGCTGTCTACGCCGCCGAGGACCCGGGTTCGAATCCCGGCCCTGGGTCATTGTCTGTACGGAGTTTGCACATTCTCCCCGTGTCTGCGTGGGTTTCGCCCCCACAACCCAAAAGATGTGTAGGCTAGGTGGATTGGCCATGCTAAATTGCCCCCTTAATTGGAAAAAATAATTGGGTACTCTAAAATAAAAAATAAAAAAACTTATTTAGTTTTCATTTCAGGAGCCGTTTCGGTTAGAAAATTTAAATTGCCGCACCATTCTGACCCTTTTTGAGAGAGAGAGATCCACTTTACCACTCTCCTTTTCCACTACCCTTTGAGGGAACAATGTTTCCTGATTTAATTCCTGAATGTCCTTTCTCCAATATTAAGACTATACGTTCTTATTCTGGATTCCCCCCTTCCCCTTCCTGAGGAAATAATTTCTCTATCTCCCCCTTTTTACTCTTTCGTGGGATGTGGGCATCGCTGATGTGGGCATTGCTGGCAAGGTCAGCATTTGTTATCCATCCCTAATTGCCGTTGAGCTGAGTGGCTTCCTCATCCATTTCAGAGGGTTGTTAAGAGTCAATCGGATTGCTGGAATCTGGAGTCACATGTAGGTCAGACCGGGTAAGGATGGCAGATTTCCTTCCCTGAAGGACAGTAGTGAACCAGATGGGGTTTCGCAACAATCGACAGTTTCATGCTCACGATTACCGAGACCAGCTTTCAGTTTCTGATTTTTATGAATTGAATTTAAATTCTACTGGCTGCCTGGTGGGATTTGAACCCATGACTCCAGAGCATTAGCCTGGGCCTCTGGATTACTAGTCCAGTGACATTATCACTGCCACCATCCACACCCCACCACCAACGCCTCCCTAAATCATTTTGAATGTCTCAGATCACTCCTCATTCTTCTAAACTCCAGAAAATATAAGAATACTTTGCCATTTCAGTCCTGCTGTAATTTGCGTGAATCTGTGCTTCATACTGTCCAGAGTCCATATCTCTCCTCTGAGATGTGCTGCTAGCACTGAATAATAATAATCGCTTATTGTAACAAGTTGGCTCAATGAAGTTATTGTGAAAAGCCCCCAGTCGTTACATTCAGGCGCCTGATCGGGGGGCCGGTACGGGAATTGAACCCGCGCTGCTGCCTTGTTCTGCATTACAAGCCAGCTGTTTAGCCCACTGTGCTAAACCAGCCCCTGGTGTTCCTGTTAGGGTCTGACCAAGCCCCTGTACAACTTATTCCAGTACTCTTGAGGTAAAGGCCAACAGGCATTAACCATTTTGATTTTTAAAAAATGTCTGCATCAGTCTTCCAGTAATGGTGTACATTAACACATGCACCCCTTTCCTCCTCCTCAGTTCTTAGACTCTCATCATTAAGAAAATATTCCAATTTGTCTTTTTGGGGATTTAAAGTGGTTGGCCTCACACTTCCCTACATTGGACTCAATCTGCCACAGCTTTATTTATCCAAGAGCTTAGTCTATCTGTGTCCCTTTGTAGCACCCTGCTCCCATCTTCGGAATATTATGTGCCTCCTAGCTTTGTGCCACCTGCAAGACTAGAACAATCTCAGTCATCACATCTGCAAGCATGGCTGATGTGTCACATTTGTGCAGATTTCAATGAGTTTGAGGCAAAGCTCCTTCATTGTTACTGGGTTAAAAGACTGGAATTCTCTCTCTGACAGCACTAGGGGTGTACCAACACCACAAGGACTGCAGCAGTTTAGGAAGGTAGCTCACCACCACCATCTAGGGATGTGCAATAAATGCTGGCCTAGCCAGTGATGCCTATGTCCTGTGAACGGATTTTAAAAAAATATCGCAGGAGCGTTACTTCTCATTTATTCTACATTGCACCTGATTTCGGAGTGTTTGATGCAGACACTAATGGTAATTTTGATTGTAAATGTCATTAAAAATTAGTTTTATAAATAATATAAAATGTCTCGAGTTTTGCGTTTATTGGGATTTATATGCAAATTTCTACCTGTGTCACTTTTGTAAAATATTGCAGCCCATATTCAGTCTTCTCAACTTGCTGCTGTTGCGCTCTCAGCCTTTTCCATTTGAGAATTCCCAGCTTGCAAGCTGAGAATCCTGGGCAGGCACATCTAAGTGAAAATGGATTCTGGCTGGTGCACAGCATGGCCATCTGTAGGGCCGTCAGGCTGGGCTCCCACTGAACACCACGTTGAAGTGTGTGAAATCCTCCAGACTCCTCATTTCCTGCTGCAACAGACCTCCTTCATGTGAAATACATTAACAGTAGCTACTCTGTGTGCTGGACTACAAAAGGTTGATGATGATTAAATGCTTAACCTCTTCACTCTAATTCTTTACAGTGGAAAGAGGCAAAACTAGATGATTTAATGGACTCCAAGCTGCGGTGTGTCTTTGAGCTGCCCTCTGAGAATGAGAAAACAGTAAGTTTAAAAGAGTTTTGTCTGGAACTGAGGGAGGGGCCCCAGCCCTGATGATTTTCCCATTGAGAAGAATGGGGAAGTTCAGCACCCATTGATCACATGATACTGATTGGCTATGGAATCTTTGTGACAGCAGTGGCCACCTGAAGCAGCCAGGAAGTAGCAGTAAACATTTTATGTTAGGGCAATTAGACACCTAACCGAATCATAGCTCAGTCTAATTTAAACCACAGTTACTTTGAAGGTTGCAGTTTCATGGAAATGGCAGAAAACTCACTAACGTAGAGTCAAGTAAATGTGCAAACTTTCACAGCTTCACACTGCTCGCTTTTGTATTGGCTAATCTATCGAATTTAAGCATTGTCAGGATCAGATTTTGCTTTGGTACATTGTTTCTTGTTGGCCTTGCTATTGTGCCTTCATCCACCTTTAATCACTTTGACCGCATGTGGAGTACACGTACTTAATGGGTATTGGCCATTGACACTTGGCTCAGGTAGATTTCTATGACCGTGTCTGCTTTAATAATTGGAGGCTCCTGTATATTCACTGTAATGTCACATCCTGCCATTGCCAGCAGAATTTCACAGAAACCTGACACTTCATGTATTTATTTTCTGTCATAAATTTAAATCACTTTCCTAAATGTGTCTCTCACTCTCAAGTAGTTGTTATGCATTATTTCATTTTGAAAAGCAATGCAATTAAAATATTGCGATTGGCCTTAATGTACAAAATAGGAACAAGAATAGGCCTTATCGCTCCTCGAGCTGGTTTTGCTATTCAATAATATTTGATCATATTTTTGCATCAACTGTACTTTTGCTGCCTGTGCCCTGTCCCACATTCGCCGCCCCCACCCATCCTGCCAAGCTCTCACATAAATCTTTTGGATTTCAACACAATCCCCTCAAATTCCCTCAAACTGCAATGTGTATAGGTCCTACTTGGTCAACCTTTCCTCATAAGACACCCCCTTTCCTGCCCCAGGAATTAACCTTGTGAAGCTCCTCTGAACTGCTTCCAATTGTAAGGATATTCCTCTTTAAATGAGGAGGCCAAAACTGTATGCAATGCTCTGGATGTGGTCTTAGTAATGCCCTGTAAAGTTGTAACAAGACTTTTCTGTTCTTGTATTCCATCTTGCTTGTAGTAACGGTCAACATTCCATTTGCCTTCCCAATTATTTGCTGTACCTATGTGCTAATTTTTGGTGATCCATGTACAAGGGCACCCACTTCCCTCTGAATGGAGCATTCTGCCGCCTCTCTCGAAATAATATTTTGTTTTTCTATTTTTCCCACCAAAGTAGACTATCTCACATTTTCCTACGTTATACGCCATTTTTCAAATTTTTGCACGCTTACTTAACCATTTTGCAAATTTGTTTTGCTGCATCCTCACAATTTGCTTTCCTACCTATCTTTGTATCGTCGGCAAATTTGGCTGCAATACACTTGGTCCCTTCACCCAAGTTACTGATATAGATTGGGAATAGTTGAGAAACAAACAGGTCCTGCGACACTCCACTAGTTACAGTTTGCTAAATTGAAAATAACCCATTTATCCCGACTATGTTTCCTGTTAGCCAGTTATCTATAAATATATTATCCCCAAAACCATGAATTCTTATCTTGTGCAATAACCTTTCTTTTATGTCGCTCGATATCAAATCTCTTTGGGAATGCAAAGACTTGTAAATGGGGGAATACACCTTTTCCCATTGTTCAGGCTTCCATTCTGGTTCCCACTTGAAGGACTTTGGGGAAAGACCAGGCGAGTGGGACTAATTACATAGCTGAGCTAAGGAACCAGCGAAGACATAAAGGGCTGAATGACCTTTCGAGCTGCAAGATTCTGTGAAAATTTATCTAAAGTGCCTACAATTCATCCAAGCTGTGAAAGGAGGGCCCTTGTCTGGAACTGACCCTATGAATTGCTTCTCTTCGACACAGTAATGACTTAAAGGGCATTTTATTCTTGCAGCATCAGTGATAGAGGTGGAGACAGCCAATGAGTGATATTTGTCTCAGAGTTTAAGGGACCAGAGGTGCTATACTACTGAATGTTTAACACTTCACCGTTTTCTCTTAATGTTCCAGTGGCGTCCAGTGCACAAAAAGAGAAATGTAAGGGTACTGGTGTAAACTTTCATGCTTATGAGATTAATGTTGTCTTGGACTGATCACTATGTCCTAACCAGTTCTCAGGTGTAGTGATGACATGATACATAATGTAACCTGTGCTATGGTATTCCCGTGTAAATACACACTGACCTCAGTCCATTAATTCAACAGTTCACATCGTTGGTCCAGTGCCACGGTTGTTTTATGGTGTGAATCCATTGAAAAAACTGTCCTCGATATCATGTTTCTCCCAGACCTGTACCTCTAGCCTAGTTTAAAGAACCAAATAATATAAACCCGACATATGATATTAGTATATGTTAGTGAGACTCCCATTGGAGTCCAGTAAATGGTGATTCCCTTCACCGGCAATCCTTATCAGACTTGGCCATTTTGGATGCCCCTGGAGTTCCATTCACTTCCGGTGGGATATTGATCGATATGTAAATCCTTTTCTTTACCTTTTCCTTTTCTTGTCCGCCAGGAACAGGGTATAAGGGAGAGGTCATCCCAGTTTCCACTCCATGGATGCAATTATTCTTCCTGCCATATTCTTTTTTCTGCTCGCATGAAAGATTCCCAGCCTCTGGAGCTGCCCACAGTGGAAATCAGGAGCTCAGAGTAGGAGCATAGCAGGCACTGACCGACTGCAATTTTTGTCATTGTGTGTTGCAGTATTCCTGAAAGTGGGTCCTCTCGGCTCAGAGTTGATATACAACATGCTGTGAATTGTGTGAGGGATTCCATTACTCCATGTTGATATTGTGCAGTGTACTCTGCAACGTGAGGCATCATAACTCTGTGATACATCACCCCTCTCAGTCACCCATCGAAACCTGATGATCTGCAATGTGTTACAAAAATAAATACCAGAACTACCATGACTGGGCAGCTCTGACAATTCACACTAGCCCCATTTTATTTGATATGACATATTACAGCGCACATGATATGGGGAAGTACAAGATTGTAAATATACTTCTTGACGCATTAGGTTTGTTCTTGCAACAGTAATTGAAATGTTCAAGCATTATCATGGCATCCCTACCCTTGATATAATGTATCTGTGCATGTGAAAAGTACTATCTGTTCAAGGTCCATGCCAGATATCTTGTGTACTAAACAAGTGCTTGTGCGCACTTCAGTGTGTGTGTGTGTGTGTGTGTGTGAAGACTCATTAAAGCGAGTTTTAAGTGATTTGTAGTAATACCCATAAGGCATGTGACCTACCTGAAAACTAAACAGTGTACCCGTTCCAAACTAAAAGCTCTGTGATTGCCCTTGGCCAAGGGAGCACAAAATAAATCAGCCGAGCATTCACCACCTCCCAAGTTCTCTTCCCGCAATTTTGTTTACAAAATAACTTTTTGTTGTCCAAACTAAAAACTGCAAATGCTGGAAAAATATGACTGATCAGCCAATGGCTGTCAACACCCCAGTGAGCAATCCAATACTTTAGTCTGTTTTTTCACCTTTCACATCTGAACTGCTTCTGCTCTCCATTTTTGGCCACTCCCTTTATTGAGGTTTCTTTATATTATTTAATAACACAATGGGGCAGTGAGAAGGAATGGGTTGCACCCCACAGGGATCCCTCACCCTTCAAAGAAACTTGCTCCAGTTGTTGATGATTTTTCATTGACATCAGTCGCTGATTCTGTTGTTTGTATTGGAATGTTATACCAGTCGCTGAAATCCCTACGATACCCGAGTGGAATGCAACGTACTCTCTTTGCTCCTGGGCCCAGACAAAAGAAACAAAGTGAGAGCGAGAATTCTTAGTCCGAGAGCATTATTCTCTGAGCAGTGACTGAACAATATCTGACTGCTTCTTCTCACCCCCGTCACCTTTCTCAAGAGGCCGTGTACTGTCAGATACAGCAAGTGGCAATATTTGGAGCCTGGGATCCTCATTATTCAGTTCCTGACCTGGGAACAGTCCATACCTAGACGGGATGGAAGGGAACTTCCTATCCCACAACTCAATGGAAGAAATAACTTGTTTTTTTGAACAGCAGCCTTTCACATTCTCATGACACCCCAAAGTACTTTACAGCAGTACATTCTTATTTTGGGTAGCCGGAGTAGGCAACACAAATATGGCAAAAATTCCCCAAACAACAGACGACTGAGCTGTTAAATTGTTTTTGATGTTGGCTAAGGAGTAAACATAAAGCAGGAGAGCTCCCCTGCTGTGGGATCTCTTGTGTCCACAGGACCTTAGCTTGACATCTCATCTAGAAGATGACACCTTCAACAATGTAGCACTCGAGAGTGTTGGCCAAGATTGTGTCCTAAAGGAGGGCTTGAACCCACGACACCCTCACTCTGAGGTGAGAATACTACTACTGATCCAAACTGACCATGAGCAAAAATCCCAGTCTCCTGTGTCACTAACCTCTAGTTTCTAACAGAACTGACACCTAGGTTCATAATTCTAATCCAAATAATTTTAGATGGGTTTAAACTTGAAAGTGGCGTTTTTTACTTATTAAGTTTCTCTGAATTTCTGCAGCATGAGCTGGAGATGAATAAAGTCACTTCCACTTCACTGAAAACCGAAACCTCCATGATGACAAAATCAACCAGCTCTTCCTTGGATGATTTAGACTTGAGGAAAGTGATGGATGACTGCAGGATACTTAAGTCAGAGGTTCAGAGACTTCGTGAGGAGAACAAACAGTTAAAGGTGAGGTTTCCTGAAAACCGAAAGAAAGAGCTTGCATTTACAACCTCAGAACATCCCAAAGCACTTTACAACTTCTAAAGTACTTTGGAACTGCAATTGCTGTTGTAAGATAGGAAACCTGGGAACCAATCTACACATAGCAAGATCATCTGGTTATTGCCAATGACCGAGGGCTAATGTTTGGCCAGGACAACATGGCAAATTCCCCAGCACTTCAAAATAGTGCCACTTTAATACCCATCTGAGAGGGATTGGTTTCTTCGGAAAATCCAGCTCAAATTTCCTCAATTCCTAGGTGTGCAAGATGGAATAGCTGGCAGTTGACAAGATGAAAGTGCAGGGTGCTTTCAAGAGTGGCTGTTGCAACATAGTACAAGAAGTCAAGAGATAGGGACGGGAGTGAACCATATGGTCCCTCGAGCCTGTTCAACCATTTGGACTTCAACTCCACTTTCCCACCAACAGCCCAAATCCTTCAGTTCCCAGACGCACCAAAATTCTGTCCATCCCAGCTTTAAATCCATTCAACAATCAGGGATTCATTTGAACTCGTATTTCTCCTCTCTCCATCCCTAAACAGAAAGGTGTTTTTTTAAATATATATTTTTAAATTAATTTTTAACATAGAACATCGAACATACAGTGCAGAAGGAGGCCATTCGGGCCATCGAGACTGCACCGACCCACTTAAGCCCTCACTTCCACCGTACCCCTGTAACCCAATAACCCCTCCTAACCTTTTTTTTTTGGTCACTAAGAGCAATTTAGCGTGGCCAATCCACCTAACCTGCATGTCTTTGGATGTGGGAGGAAACCGGAGGAAACCCATGCAGGCACGGGGAGAACGTGCAGACTCCGCACAGACACTGACCCAGCGGGGAATCGAACATGGGACCCTGGCACTGTGACCCAGTGCTATCCACTGTGCTACTGTGCTGCCCTAATTTTTAACAATTTGTTTAACAACAAACACAACAAAGTAACAAACCAATTGGTGCAAAACAGTTCCAAAACAGAGCAAGAGTTATAGCAAACACAGGAACAAGCAAGACAGAATAAATTCAGAACAGTATACGTAAGGAACTGGTGCCTCTAGTTTATATAACAAATCAATTCAACAACAGATTAACACATTGAGTGGGGAAAGCAAAAATAGTTCAGCACGCAAGCCTTTATGTATTGCAATATTTACTAACAAAATGAAATAGCTCATGCAAAACCTAACAGGAGTAAGTCAGGCAAGGGGGAATCTATGAATTTAAGATCGGGATCTGTTATGGACGCCTGGTCAGATCCCAACAGTGGCTAAGATACTGGACCCGAACTGCAATGTTTTTTTCATTTTTAAGACTCTGGAAAGATCGATTCGTTCCAGGAGTAATTGCATGAGAAATAAGGCTTGGTTATTTTTACAAACAAAACTATATTAAAATAAAAGAAAAACAATATTTATTTTCAAATTCGAATCGGTAACAAGAACAGCTTGTATGTATCTCTTGCACATTTCCCATTAAACAGCACGTAAAATTAACATACAGCTCTCAACTCCACTTATGCAGGCAGGCAAAAATGATTCCTGCATTGATAGAACGTAGTCCTGCTGTTAGTGCAGCTCCTTCAGATCCCTTTCCAAAAGCCCGTCTCTGTGGCAGCTTTACATGACCTCCCCCTGCCAATTTCCAAATCCTTCTGCCTGCACCTGTTCGAACAGGATTCTTTTATCTCTCTAAGCTCTAATCTCTCATCATCGATATCTGGACTTTTGATTGCCCACTCACGTTTACACAAAAGAACATGGCCATGCTATGAATATGCAAATAACTTCCAATTTATGAACAAAAGACGTCATCAGATCCTAATGGCTGGTCAGATCAGAGTATGCCGAAGGACAATCGACCTTGAGTAAATCACACCGGCTGAACAGGGGTATCCTGTTTATCCCCATTAACAAGTTTGAATCAGAATGGGACAATGTAACTCAGGCCATGTATGGGTGTATACCTTTAACTCACAGCTAGCAGTTTTACCTTCCGTCTTTAACCCCTAAATTGCCCAATACAGCTCCGGTCCAATTTCCTAATATCTGCCTGTCATAACAGGTCCCATACTTTACGGAACAGATCACAAAGGTCAGGAATCCCATTGAATTAAAGGATACCTCCCCCCCCCCCCACCACACACACACACACACACACACACACCTCCAAGGGGATCATCTAACAGGGAAATTAGATAGAGGAGGAGGTTTGCCTCTCAACTCACCTGCTGACGTAGCCTCATACTTAGTAAAGTTGATCTTATAACTGGAGAAGGCACTAAATCGATCCACCACAATAATAATGGCGAGAACCAAGACACCTGGGTTCCACACAAACAGCAGCATATTATCCGGATAAAGCGTGATCTTGTGCTGCCAACCCCCACACTCCTGCCCTGATATTAGGGAATCTTTTTGAATCATAGAATCCCTACAGTGCAGAAGGAGGCCATTTGGCCCATCATGGGCGACACGGTAGCATAGTGGTTAGCATTGTTGCTTCACAGCTCCAGGGTTTCAGGTTCGATTCCCGGCTTGGCTCACTGTCTGTGCGGAGTCTGCACGTTCTCCCCATGTATGTGTGGGTTATATGGGGCCTGCTCCTTCCTCAGCACTCCTCCACCTGAGGAAGGAGCAGTGCTCCGAAAGCTAGTGATTTGAAACAAACCTGTTGGACTTTAACCTGGTATTGTAAGACTTCTTACTGTGCTCACCCCAGTCCAACGCCAGCATCTATCTTGTCCCTCATGGTCTTGAAGGCAAGACAGTGCTTGGACTATCACAAGACTTCATGGAGCCGTTGGATATAACTTTCAGGGTCACAGGATAAAGCATAACATAATTCACTCCAGTTGTCTAGAGTTGCCGTAGAACTTCATTGAAGCCTCAACACTTAAAAAAATATATATATTTACAGTACCCAATTATTTTTTTTCTAATTAAGGGGAAATTTAGCATGTCCAACCCACCTACCCTGCAGATCTTTGGTTTGTGGGGGTGAGTCCCACGCAAACATGTGGAGAACATGCAAACTCTACATGGACCGTGACCCGGGGCCTGAATCAAACCCAGGTCCTCAGCGCCATGAGGCAATAGAGCTAACCACTGCGTCACGTACCGCGCCAGCCTTTACGCTTCATCTGTGTTGCTGTTGAAAATTCCTTGAAGAAGGAAATGCTCGCTCCCTTGTGGAGCCAGGTCCCACGCCACTCACCATTCCAGGACCTTCTGGCGATCTTTAAACTTGTGGAAGCAAACAATTAGGCCTGGGACGAAGATTTTCCCTTGATCTTAATGACAGGGTACAGGGTATCTTTTCCAATTTGAAACACCCAGCCTTAACATCCAACTTAATAAAACGCGGCAGCCATTTCTCCCCCTCAAGCAGACCGACGACTTGGGTATTTTTTCTTCGACCTCCATTCTCCAAATTTTCCAAGATTTCTGACATACCACATAGCTGGTTTTCCAAGGATTAAATTTGAGTTTCTGCCAAGGAAGCAACATGTTTGGCTTTCAGGATTCACTCCTCCATATTATCAAGCCCTTTATTTGTATTCTGCAACTCTGCTTCATGAGCACAGATGCACACCGACCTTCTAGTCAGTAACACGGATAATGTCGCGAGTCATTTTAACCACTGGGTCGAGAAACTGCTCAGGGATCAGGCTGACATATTAAAAGGGCAGCTCCACTCCCGCTGAATCCACCTATACCCCTTTATCACCGGATTTCTTAACATTTTTCAGCATATTCTTATCAATGCGCATCCTGAAGTCTTCCAGCGAGATGATATCAATTATTAATTCAAGGATTAGGAGTGCCAAATAATCAAGATAAATGACTGATTATAAGTAGGCAACGCCAGAGCCCGCAGGAAAGCGACTATTCCTGCGCCTACATCACGTCCCCAGAAAGGTGATTTGTTTCCCTTTTTATAAACGGTGGTGAGTTTCCCATCCTTCTGTCTTGGTGTGATCCAATCTTCTTTTAATAACCCTGCAGCAAACTTGAGATAGGATAAACTCAGAGGGTTAGTTTATTTGCACACACTCAAAATGTAGGAGGAGGGTTCACAACATTGCCTCCATACTCGGGAAGTAAAAAGACAAATAGAAAAAGGAGGTTACAGTACAGAGATCACAGAAAAAATGAATAATGTTTCACATGGGTTCCAGAGTCCAGAATCAAAATCCAATTAGATATGTTTTCACGGAGATGGGTGGGATGAAATCTGAGGCTGTATAATTCACTTTTATGGTGGTGTTGACTTCACAAGATGAGAGGCACCCAGAGATTAATTAGTCTTGTAGGTAATTGCACAGAACTTCCAACAGGAACCGTGTGGGTGGGACCAAGTGGTCACCTTGAGCCAGAGCTCCTTCGGTGTGGCCTGCTAGAATATGGTAGACAGCAGACTGAGCTATGAAGTTCAGCAAGTCACTGTTACTTGTTCCACAAGCCAGAGGCCCATATCACATGACTCCCTCCTCTCCTCCATCTTTGACAAAAGATGTGTATCCAACCTCTGGATTCCAAAGAGTTCTAGTGATTAGGAATTGAAAGGGCAGTTGCAGGGCCTTTGTCTTAGCAGGCAATCCATTTCCTTCTGGCCACGCTTGGTTATTAAATGCAGGTGGCCTTTGTAGTCTGCAGGGAGTTGTTAGTGGCTGCACTGCAACATGGCTTCTTTTGTTCAGAGGTCAGGTACACACACAGATGCAGCCATTTTATATGTTTTTGCCCAGTTTTAGAAATTGCGATGAGCACATCTATATTATATATTTTATAAAAATAAATAATGCAAGGTCTTAGTCCCTCACAAAACTCCCTGGGGTCGCAAATTCCAGAGATTCATAACCCTTTGAGTGATGAGATTTCTCCACATGTCAGTCCTAATGATCACCTCCTTATCCTGATAACTGTGTCCCAGTATTCTGACTTTCCAGTCAGGGAAAACAACCTTTATGTCTACCCTGTCAAACCCCTTCAAGTAATCTTGAATGTATTAATAAGATCATTGCTTATTCTTCTAAACTCCAGAGAATATAAACCCAATTTACTTAGCCTCTCATCAGAGGACAACCCTCTCATCTTAGGGACCAGCCTAGTGAATCTTGGCTAAAAGCAAGTATATCCTTTAAATATGAAGGTCAAAACTGCGCACAGTATTTGAGGTATGGTCTCACCTAAGCCCTGTACAATTGTAGCATGACCAATTTATTCATGTACCACAATCCCCTTCCAAAAAGGCCAACAGACCACTTGTTTTCTTGATGTTCTTGCATGCTAACTTTGAGTTCCTTGTATGAGCACACGCAAATCTCTTTTAAAACCTTTAACACCTTTTAAAAACATATTCTACTGTTCTATTCTTATGACCAAAGTGAATAACCTCACATTTCCCACATTACACTCATCCAGCCATCTTGTTGGCTACTCATTTAAGTTGTCTGTATGTCTTTGCGACCTCTTGTGCACTCCTCACAGCTTGCATTCCCATTTAACTTTCTATTGTCAGCAAACTTATTACAGTAGTCCCCCGTTATACCGCGCTCCGCAATACCGCGGTTCGCGATATACGGCGGGGGGGCTTATGGACCCCAACTGTCAGCTTCCCTCTCCGGATCAAAGTGAGTCGGCCGCTGAAATTGACACTGCCGGCTGCTCTCTCCCTCCAATCAGCCGGCAGTGTCAATTTCTGCGGCCGGCTCACTTTGATCCGGAGAGGGAAGCTGCTCTCTCACTGAAACAATCAGCCGGCCGCTGAAATTGACACTGCCGGCTGCTCTCTCCCTCCAATCCAACTTTTAAGTTGTTAAAAATGCAGCAGTGCTCGTTTTAATTAGATCCACGATGGGGGTTTTAAATTTATTTAAAAATCTATGCATGCGCTTCCCATTGTGAGTCTACGGGGGTCTGACCTCTCCCCCCCCCCCCCCCCCCCCGTAGACTCATAATGGGAAGCGCATGCATAGATTTTTAAATAAATTTAAAACCCCCATCGTGAATATCCGCTGCTCGGATGCAACGCGGGTGGCTGTCTTGGACCCCAACACCCGCGTTATAAAGGGGGACTACTGTACTCTCTGCCCTCTGTCTAATTCATTAATATAGAATGCAAATTGATGAGGCCACAGCACTGATCCTTATGGTAATTTACTAGTCATAGTCTTCCTGTTTGAGAATGCCCATTTAAGCCTACTCTTTGCTTCTTAGAACCATAGAAACCCCACAGTGGAGAAGAAGGCCTTTTGGCCGATCAAGTCTGCACCAACCCTATTAAAGAGCACGCTACACCACTCCCCTGCCCTGTCCCCATATTACTCTAACCCCACCTAACATGCACACCCCTGGACACTAAGGGGTAATTTAGCAAAAACAATCCACCTAACCTGCACATCTTTGGACTGTGGGAGAATACCGGAGGCACCCAGAGGAAACCCACACAGATACGATGAGAACACATAAACTCCACACACAAACCCAAAGTCAGAATTGAACCTAGGTGTCCCTGGCAGTGTGAGGTAGCTGTGCCACCTCTTGCCCTTTAACCAATCCTCAATCCATGCTAAAATATTACCCTCAACTGCATGAGCCCTCACCTTGCCTAATAACCTTTTGTGCAGCACCTCAAATGCCATGAAAATCCAGGTATACAACATGTACTGGTTCCTTTTTATTTAGCTGACTAATTACATCCTCACAAACCACTGATAAATGTGTCAAACAAGATTTCCCTTGTGTAAAACCATGCCAACTTGATCTAATCATACAATGCTTTCATTGCATTAAGATTTGCTGGCCAGTAGATTGCAATACTTTCCACTTTCCAATACTTGACTGATATCAGACTGGCCTGTAGTTCCCAATTTTGTCCCTCCCTGTTTGAATAGCAATGTTAGATTTGCTAACTTTCAATCTGCAGGGACAGTCCAAAATGGAAAATCGTAGCCAGAGCATCCGCAAACTCTGCAGTTATCTCTTTTCAAACCCTAAGATGTAGGCAATCAGGTTTTAGAGATTCTTCGAATTTTATTCCCTTGCATTTCTCCAGTACTCTCTTTCTTGATGATATAAGGTACCTTAAGTTTCTCACTCTCATTCGTCACTTGCTCATCCTCTATTTCTGGCATGCAACTTCATTTAAAAAAAACTTCTGATAGCACACATTCAGAATAATTTATCATCTCGGTTATATTAGAAGCGATAAAGGTGCAACCATGAAACTGGTTCCTTGAATCAAAAGCATTACCCATGACCACAGAATAGCTGTACCACTCAAACTGGTTTATTGAGACACAATGATGTTTATGTTTAAAATACTGATTTTAAACCGTAAGTTACAGCTTAACGATTAGCTTTTTATTCCCACAAAGAAAACACACCTCTTACTTGACTTAATTTTGTTTGAACTTTTTTTATGTTAATACGATCCGACTGGGAAAGGCTGGGAGCATCAGGTTGGAGACCCCTACACTCGCCAACTTATCACTGGAACTCCAGTCTGAATCCAATCATGGGTTGAAAGTCTCTGTGTTTTCACATGTCGAATTACTTTGGCAGTCTTGATCTATAGTAAGTGGGCATTAGCCCCACATGACAAAAATGTCCCACTATTGACATTCACCTAATGAACGGTATGGGATGGCTGCAATATGAAATGAAGACAATGTCTTGCTGGAGCTCCCAGCTTGAAGCAGTGCTGCATTATTGGGTTGTGTAGAGGGAGCTTTACTCTGTACATAACCCTGTGCTGTACCTGTCCTGGAGTGTATGATGGGACAGCGTAGAGGGAGCGTTACTCTATATCCGATCCTGTGTTATACCTGCAGTATTTGATGTGGTCAATTTAACGGAGCTTTACTCTGTTATCTAACCCTATCCTGTATTTAACCTGTGCTTTCCCACCTCGATTAACATACACTAATGATTAAAGAATCTGTTGAATCTTTCCTTGTACTACAGGAGGATGACGGGGTGCGAATGAGGAGGATGCCTCAGTCTGGTAATCCTATGCCATCCAAGAACATTATGATGAAAGAAGAAGGACCTGCCACTCGGATGATCGCTGTGGTTGTCCTGTTCTTTATCCTGGGGACAATTGTAGGAAAGCTGGTGTTGTAGAGCAAGGCAGCATGCTGGTGATCTGTTAGCTTGGGTTGTTTTTTGTTTGATCTGCCATATCATGGGGTAGAAATGATTTCATGATCAAAAATTAAAATACATAAAAAAAACACTTTAATGTACAGCATCTCACAGGTTCTTGCCTTTCAGTTACCCCTTTGCACAAGTACAGTAAGATAATTGGGAGAAACCTTGTGTTAATTATAAAGTTGTACAGTAAGTTGCACGCGCAGAGTGCTCACGTTATTGGGTGGGCGGGGGGTGGGTGGGGGATGAGGGAGGACATTTCGATGTGGTGACGGCATATTCTAGGTGTAATTTTAATCATGTTAAATTCTGGTACCTGTCGCAGGATTACCTCTTTTAAGTACACTAAATGAATGCTGGTGCTGCCTCTTCCATCTGGTGTGTAAAACTGGACTGGGTGGCTGGGAAGGTTGGGCTGCCAATGCCATGTAATACTTTAAAAAGAGCCCTTTTCTTCCCATCCCAAAAGGCAAAAGTGTTGAATAGTTTCTGTCGATGCAGTTTTTCAAAGTGGCCTGTGTCAGGGTTTAGAAAGAAAATACAATATATCAACAAAAAAAAAAATGGCTAGATCCATTTACTCCTTAACGTGTTGTCCCATGCTTTTATTTGACAAATAATAAAGGACTTCCTGTATTCCATTTCACACTTAATACAAGTAACTAAAGTCAAATACTGTTCCTGCTATTTGCTCAACCCACACTTGGGAGCTCGGTGGATTGACTGAATGGCCATTGCTGCTGAGAACCACATTGTGGGATAGTCGTCCCCACACATGCCTTAGGCACTACAGTGAAATTAGATATGTACTATCAGCTTTGATCATCCAATATTGGGCTACAGCAGTTGGGCAACTATTTTGTATATAATTAACTGTTTATCAGAGAGAATACAATGAATATTAGTAGTTAAATAGTCTATGCTGTAATGACCAATCCTGTTTGGCTATGTAGCATCTTAATAAAGCCCCAAATTTAATTGATTTTGCTTAATCTAATTATTTTCTGAAATTGTTTTTGCTTGTATCTGGACGTTCTGTGAGCAGTTGTTTCTTGAGATTAAATGGTCACTGCACCTGACTGGGGTCAGATATTTCAACAAATACTGCTACAACGCGAGAGCAGTGTTGTCACTCTTCCTATCATGACCATCCAACAGCAAGTCACCTGAATAACGTGCAGCTTCAAATGCTCATTCCAGATAGAACCCAAGATGCCCATCAGTTTTACTGCAGGGTGACCCTTTTGCTCATCCACTTACCTGGATGAGTGCAGCTCCAGCAACACTCGGGCAGTTCAACACCATCCAGGACAAGACAGTCCACTTAATTCACTTGCTTCCTCCACCACCGACACACGGTGACAGCACTGTGTACTATCTAGAAGATTAATTGCAGCAACTCACCAAGGCTCCTTCAACAGCACTGTCCAAACCTGCGAACGCTACTGCCTAGAAGGGTATGGGCAGCAGATGCATGAGAACACCACCAGCTGCAAGTTCCTTTCCAAGCTGCACACCATCGTGACTTGGAAATATATCATTGTCCCTTCACTGTCACTGGGTCAAAATCTTGGAACTTCCAAACAGCACTGAGAGTGTACCGCTATGGGTTATCTGCTTTGGTAGCAAAAATAGGAAGACATTATTTGAATGGGTATAAACTGAGAGAGGTGGATACTCAGTACATCAGTCGCTGAAAGTAAGCGCACAGGTACAGCAGGCAGTAAAGAAGGCAAATGGCAGCGAGAGGATTTGAGTATAGGAGAGGGATGTTTTACTGCAGTTGTATAGGGCATTAGTGAGGCCACACCTGGAGTATTGTGTGCAGTTTTGGTGTCCTTATCTGAGGAAGTATGTTCTTGCTATGGAGGGAGTGCAGCGAAGGTTTACCAGACTGATTCCTGGGATGGTGGACTGTCATATGAGGAGAGACAATGAGATTATATTCATTTGAGTTTATAAGAGTGAGAGGGATCTCATAGAAGCGTATAAAATTCTAACAGTATTAGACAGGGTAGATTCAGAAAGAATGTTCCCGATGGTGGGGGAGTCCAGAACTAGGGGTCATAGTTTGAGGATAAGGGGTAAACCTTTTGGGACTGAGGTGAGAAGAAATTTCTTCACCCAGAGAGTCGTGAATCTGTGGAATTGACGACGACAGAAAGTAGTTGAGGCCAAAACGTGTAAATTTCAAGAAGGAATTAGATATAGATCTTGGGGCTAAAGGGATATGGGTGGGGGGGGGGGGGGGGGGGGGGGGGGAGAGATCAGGGTATTGAATTTCATGCTCAACCATGATCATAATGAATGACAGCAGGCTTGAAGGGCCGAATGGCCTCCAGCTTCTATTTTCGATGTACCTACACCCATGGACTGCAGCGGTTCAAAGAAGGCAGCTCTCACCCTTGCTTGAGGGCAATTGGGGATGGGAAATAAATGCTGAGGCCACATCCCACAAAAGAAAAAAAAGAAACATCTGTCACATAACCTACTCTCTGTGAAGCAACTTTTAAAAAGTTGAAAAGCAGTTTAGAGTTACTCTGCAAGAGGTTGACTGATGACTGCAGTTGACTCCGGTCAGATTTTTGAGCCTGAAATTTACATGCAGGTGCAATTGACTTTAGAAATTTTCCCAAGTGCAGTTACTTGTGAACCTGCTGACTCCGAGGCACGTGTCCTCCTGAGTCAACGGGCCAGACATCAAAACTTCTCTTTAAAAATATCGAACCTCTGTTCATTGTAAATCCCATACATAAATCCTGACAGACTCAACAAATTCGAAACAATTTAATTTGAACCTGACTTGCAAATGATTGGGTCTGATCAGGTGGTTTTAGTGCAGATAAACAAAATCTGATGACTAATAGAACAAGAAACAGCAAAGCTCTATGGAGGAACATTCATTAACAAGGATGGGATCAGCAATTACTGAACATTCACTGAAGGGTCCCAGCTTCTGAAACAACAAAGTTAAGCAAAAGAGTATTTAAAGAGCATATACCAGTTATGGCAAACTTATTATTGATCACTGGCCAATCAGTCTTCCTATTTCTAGAGGCCTAATCTTGAACGTGCTGCGCATCATCAGACAAATTGAGATGGAAGCTGAATTAGTTGCCTGCTCAGAAAAAGGGCCACTAGGGACTAAAGGGAAGCAGCGAAAGAAGTGGATAGTTCCTGCGTAGGCTATGAGGCCTCTTTCTATGCTTAGATTTCTGGGACAATGAAAAAGGATGCGCTGTACCGGAGAGAGCGCATGATTCTGGGACTTGGTACTTTAGTGTCGCAGAGCAAGTTCTGGTACTGGAGAAACAGTGACTGGTAATTCGGCTGTTTGACTGCAACTGAGGGGGTTCCAGACGCTTTCAAAGACAGGCTACATGGGTTTGAATACCACCACGGCAGCTGGTGGAGTTTAAGTTCAATTAGGACCATAAAATTATCAGTAATTGTCGTAAAAACCCGTAAGTTCACTGTTACCCTTTAGGGAAGGAAATTTGCTTTCCTTACCTGGTCTGGCCAGCATGTGACAGACTCACAGCTTTAGATACCCCTTTGAAATGGCTACTCAGTTCAGGGGTAAGCAGATTATGGGCAATAAATGCTGGCCTTGCCAGTGACACCCACATCCCAAGAACAAATTTGAAGAGGAGACCAAGATTGGAGGAGTGATGGTAATTGAGAGTTGTTACAGCTGGAGCAAAAAATGGATCATTTTAAAATCGAGGCATTGCTGGAAGCAAATGTGGATGAGCAGAGCAGGTGGGTGAATGGGACTGGGTTGAGAGTTGGGGAGTAGAATTTTGAATGAGCTGAAGTGTACAGAGATAAATAACAGTTTAATGGATGTCGCTGAGCAAAGATGCAGTATAGTATTTATTGCTGATCCCTAATTGTCACTGAAGAAGGTGGTGGTAAGCTCGCTGCTTGAACCTCTGTCGTCTATTTGGTGTTGGTACTTAGGCAGTGCTGTTAGGGAGGGAGTTCCAGAATTCTGACCCAGTGACTCGTGCAATATAGGGACTCGGTTCATTTTGATCCTCTTTCCTGAATGGGATCTTTCACATCCACCTCGAGTGCACACAGGGCCTCGATTTGACCTCTCATCAGGGAGGAAGTTGCTAGAACGGGTTGTTGAGCAGCACATGACTTTCAGCAGAAGGAATTCTAACATTTTCACTGTCTTGCTGACCATTCTTGTGCTCTTCAACAGCTTGAGAAAGGTAAACAGAATGTTACAATGATATAAATTAATTTTTCTGTATTCCCTGTCACCCTTTTCCATCTGCTTCTTCAGGAACTCCCAATGCTCCCCTCTGAGCAGGTGAGAGGATGAAGTTTGGGTTTTGCAAACCAATATTCCCCCTCATGTCAGGAGCTTTAATTTCCTGTAACAAATGTTGCCCTGGGATGCAGTTGAAACCAGATGTCAATAAGCGGGCAGGTCATAAGATTAACGAAACAAAGGAATTATGTATCATATAACGTTTTTGGTGGAGTTTTTAGTGTGTGCCGGTAAGACTGTGAGGGAACATAGGAACAAGTGTCAGCTTTCAGCCTCTTGATCTAATTGAATGAGGGGGCAGGGGCATGTCTGATGTGCATGTCGACACCATTTATCTGTTAGTACATATCTCTTGCTAATCAAATAAAATGTTAGCAATCTCAATCTTGAAAGTTTTTATTGACCCCAGGCATTAGCAACATTTTGAGGAGAATTCCATATTTGCATATCTCCTTGACATCGCTCCTCAATGGCCTGGCTCTAATTTAACATTTTGGCTCCTCATTCTGGATTCCCTCCAGAGGAAATGATTTATTTCCATCTACACTGAAATCCATTTATCGTTTTAAATACCTCTATTATATGAATGGAATACAAGCCAGAGTGATGCAACCTGTACTCCATTTTATCATGTAAACACCAGTTTCTTAAATAAAATAACATTTGGTGAAGGTTGGTGGGTGGAAAGGCAGCAAAGAAACCTCCTGGACCTTCGTCGCCAGTTCCTGAAGCCCCATCAATCCAGCGAGAGGACGGTTGTTGTGAGCAGCTTGTGAACACACCTTTGGAGGTGTGACTGACTCTTAACTTGCTTGACCTGATCAGATCATTAGATTCCTTGCAGCACTATGCTGTTGGGTCACTGCCATAGTCACCAGCATCCACTCATTTCTGGGTACCTTTTTCTTCTCCCTCACTTTTTGATTGGGCTATACACCCCTCCCACTGATGCTTCTGAGAACTTGGGTTTCAGTTTCCTGCAGATCTCTTGCAGGCATGGTACGATGATTCTTAATTTTACCTGACAACCTAAAAATAGATCCAGAGGATGCCTGACCCTTTAAGGTGCTGAAGTTAGACAGGGATGCAACTTGTTTCCCAGCACCCTGCAAAATACACAAGCTCCCAATCGGAAGCATTCATAAGGCTGGGATTGGCTCAGTGGTAGATGAATCAGTCATGGTCTAATTCAATGGCGAAGAAGACTCAATGGACCGAATGGCCTTCTGCAATGTTCCTATTTCTAGGTCAGACATTCATGAGTTTAAATCCCATCCCAGAGATTTCGGCACATAATTCAAGCTGAGATTTCCAGTGCTGGCATTCAGATAAGATACTGAACAGATCTCCCCAGGCCTCTTGAGCGTATGTAAAAGTTCCCATAACACTGTTTTGAAGACGAGTAGGGTGTGCTGGCTAATATTTGTCCCTCAACCATCATTGCTAAAACAGATTATCCGGTTACATTTCATTGCTGTTTGTGAGCTCTCACTGTGTGCAAATTGCTGCGGTTTCTGCATTACAAATACTTTATCGTAAAAAGCTGCTGTTACGACACCCTGGGTTAGTGCACAGTCAATTACAGCCCCACTTGACCCGGAGTCGAAACACCAGTGAAATTAGCTTTATTTAAATACCCGAGGTCTCTGGTTGAGTCCAATACAGTACAGTCACCAGGTTTATAGCTTTAAAACAGCATGTAATCTTTTATTATGCACAGTTTCTTCAATTAGACAGAACATACAGCTGGCTATCTACTACCTATTAGCTCACCGCCCATCCCCACCCCACCTTTTTAACTTGCCCCACTCTTTATTTACACACAGACAAACCACATATAGGGGAAAGCGTGGTGGAAAGAAAATATTAATAAAAAATAAAAGGATAAGGATATTTGATCACAAGGATGACTTCCAGTCCATGGCCTTCTGAAGTTCAGGCTTCAGGTTTGGTACTTTCTTTCTTCCAGGCTTGATATGATCTCTGGCGAGGTTGTCTACCTTCCCTGCAGACTCAGCATCATTTCAGGTTCACATCAAAGGTTATGTTAGACACTGCTTTCAAAACCATAGATCAGTTATTTTACTTCAGCTCCTGAAGACTAACGAGCTGCTGGTTTTGATGCACTTAAACGATCTTCAGATTCTACCAGCAGGTAGCAGAGAGATTAACAGCTCTCTTTGTTTATGAGGTCTTATGGAAAGTTCTCTCACAAACATCACCTGGCAGGAATCAATCACTGACTTGTCAGGCAGAATACTGTCACTGGCCAGCCCATTGCGTGCCAGTTAACCAATCAAACTGATGACCACCAAAGTCGGTTCCTCCCATCTCCTTGGTGCCAAGAGTCTGACTTCTCCTCCCAAACACAAAACCTGAGTATACATTGTCCCAGTTTTAAATTTTGAGTCTTCTGCTTTCCTCTCTCTATTTAAAAGCACATCCCAATTATTGATCCACGAACCAAAACAATAAAATAAATGGGATCAAAGGAAATGTTCAAGAAGAACTCTTAGACTGTATATAAATACAATACATAACAGGTATAGATTTACCTGGTGTGTAAGACAACCCCATTTTTTTCAGCTCTGAAATGCATGTTTGGGCCTTGGCATGAAGGTCGACATCCATTTTTCAGCCAATAAATGCACAATTTTGGACTATAGGAGTCAATCTCAGTTTTTCAGCTCACAGATACATGTTTGGGGATAGCTCGCCTTTTAGGTTGGCACATGGAATCAAGCAGACCGTGCGGACCATGTGGCCAAGGAGAAATTTAATTAATTTGAATTACCTGTGTTTTTTTTCACATTTCAGAATGGCAAGCCACCAATACTAATAGGCAGTAAGCATTTCATACGCGCGTTTGTAATAATAATCTTTATTGTCACAAGTAGGCTTACATTAACACTGCAATGAAGTTACTGTGAAAATCCCCTAGTCGCCGCACTCTGGCGCTTGTTCGGGTACACAGAGGGAGAATTCAGAATGTCTAAATAATCTAACAGCGCGTCTTTCGGGACTTGTGGGAGGAAACCGGAGCACCTGGAGGAAACCCACGCAGAAGGATGTTTCAATGATTCAAAGGTTAAGTTATATGCCACGATCTATAGTGCTGGTTATTTTTCTTTTCAGGACATTTTGATTAGGCAGACCCCTTAAAATCCTGCCATCATCAATGATTGAGCTGAAGAGAAATTGCCAGTAGTTTTCAAAGGAAGATCTCTAACTGGGATGGCGGAGGCAATTCCAGTTCCTCACTTGTAGTAGTATAGATTATTTCACCTTTATTGTGTCAGTGTTTTTCATGTTAGATCTTTCACTTTTGATCTTTAAATTTTAACCAAACTGCAGATTAAATTCCTGAGAAAATATAGTTGTCCCAAAATACTAAAATAAAACCTGCTAACCCTAGGAAACATGTACCTGTCGCAATGTGAACTTGACAATAATACCAACCCCATCATCTCCTAAATCACGAAAGATGTCTTTCTACAATCTAAAGATGCAGGATTGAAACCATGAGTTGCATTTTTCCCCAATATAAAAAAGTAACACCTGAAAAAGCAAATATCATAATAAGACCATAATATATAGGAGCAGAATTGGGCCATATGGGCTATCGCTTGGCTGCCAGATTTCTCAGCTCCATTCTCCTGCCTTCTCTCAGAACCCCTTCTCCCCTTAATTATCAAGAACCTATCTATCTCTGTCTTAAAGACACTCAGTGTCATATGTCATATTTTTGAATGGTCACATTATAAAGCCATCTCCTTGTAATCTCAAATATTAAGGGAATTGGAAGTAATGATCTCATTTGCCCTCCAGGAGAAGTACTGTACCATAGTGATACATAGTCTAGGCAATACTTAATGTATTAACATACTCTACAAGGATATATTAGAAGGCCTACTGTCTGTAAACAGCAGAAATAACTTCTGTTAGGGTTGTTAGGTGTCTTTTTTTAAATTCACTAATGGGATGTGGGTGTCGCTGGCTAAGCTAGCATTTATTGCCCATCCCTAATTGTCCTTGAGAAAGTGGTAGTGATCCACCATTTTAATAGATTTGCAGTGCCCAATTCGTTTTTCCAATTAAGGGGCAATTTAGCGTGGCCAATTCACCTATCCTGCACATCTTTGGGTTGTGGGTGAGACCCACGCAGACACGGGGAGAATACACAAACTCCACATAGACAGTGAGCCAGGGCCAAGATTGAACCCGGGTCCTCAGCACCATGAGGCAGCAGTGCTAACCATTGCGCCACCTTGCCGCCCGGATGATCCACTTTCTTGAACTGCCGCAGGTGTTGCACAGAATAATCGTAGAATATGTACACCAAGGACCTGATAAGTCTTTCATGAACCGCCCACCGTAAAGTAAACAATTAAGAGAAAGTGGGTAAAACCGATGTGAAATTTGACAATCTTTAAAACCGATTCAGCCCTGATCACTTCCTGTTGCATTTCAAGATGGTCGAGTTTGCCAAATGTCTTTACTGTTCCTGAAATAAAACTAAGGGTAAACATTTTATATTGTTATATTCCAAAATGGTTTGGGAGCTATATTGTCAACATACCAAACTTAATGCTATATCATTCCAGTACTTACACATGGAAAGGTATGAAGATTACATTTGATGTAAGCTCCAATATCTAAGTTAAAAAGTGATTATTTCAAACTTCTGGGAAATGCAAGACATAACAGGAAGTTAGAAGTTTTGTAACACAGATGTGCAAAAACACTCACAATAGCATTTTTACAATGTTGAAATTACCATTAGGTATCAGCAGCAGTTTCTCTGGACTCCCTGAATCAGTTTTAGGTGCTAACTATTGCAATACTGTACCCATGTGCAGTAAGTTCAATCTTTGCTTTGGAAATATTTTTTAAATGTGCAATATTTTCACCGATGACCTACAAAAACAATTTAAGCAGACTCTTCAGTAGCTGACACTGGGTAACTGTGGTAACAGGTTTTATGTCAAATATGCGCTGAACGCTTTTCAAAAAAAGCCAGCGGGTCAGTGTAGACTCAATGGACCAAATGGCCTCCTTCTGCAATGTTGAGATTCTATGGAAAAGAGGCTACCTCCTAAACATTTTGGATATTTTTGTTGAGAAAAACAGAGGCCAATCAAAGATATGCAAGTGAGGAACTGTTTGTTTGTACCCTGTATACCATGTCCACAAGTACATATTCAGAACTATTGATTGTACTTCTCAATTGATTAAAACACATTACCAACCAAAGTTTGCATCTGCAGCACGTAGCATAGTAATTAGCATTGCTGCCTCATGGCACCGAGGTCCCAGGATCGATCCTGGCTCTGGGTCACTGTCCGTGTGGAGTTTGCACATTTTTCCCATGTTGGCGTGGGTTTCGCCCCCACAACCCAAACATGTGCAGGGGAGGTGGATTGGCCACGCTAAGTTGCCCCTTAATTGGATAAAACAAATTGGGCACTCTAAATTTTAAATAAAACACTGCTGCCTTACAGCACAAGTGACTCGGGTTCAATTCCAGCCTTGGTTGACTGTGTGGAGTTTGCACTTTTTCCCCATGTCTGCCCTCCGGGTGCTCCGGTTTCCTTCCACAGATCAGGTCAGGTCAGGTGGATTGGCCATGCTAAATTGCCCCTTAGTGCCCAAAGATATGCAGGTTAGGTGTGGTGACATGGATAGGGCGGGGGAGTCGGACAGGCTAGTGTGCTCTTTTTGGGGGGTCAGTGCGGACTCGAAGGACCAAATGGCACTGTAGGGAAAATATGAGATAATAATTTGCAACGTATAAGCTCCATTATTGAGAGAAGAATTGCAGTGTGACTTAGAGAAGTGCTTGTTGAGCACACTTAAGTCTGGCCTCAAACAAAAATGACCTTGCTCTTCTGTGCTATTTTCTCCCAAATAATGGGGTAAAGTTTTCTTCTCCACCAGGCAAAGCTTTTCATGGGCGGCGACAATTTCCACATCAATTGATTGAGAAACATTCTCTCAGTGAAAAGTTTGGGCTTTGCACTGACATCTTCAGTACAAACTTCGGTGGCACTAAACATGATGAGAAAATGAACGTATGGTGAAAACTGTAACTTAAATGTGGGAAGGAAATCTTTAGATTTTGGTTGCAGTGCTTACACCATCCACAACTGTCTGCAAACAACAACAGCTGTCTGTCTTCTGATTGACATAGAGTTCTTTACCAGGAAAGTTTATAACATTTACTCTGACAAAACAGTAAAAGGCTTTGGTCAAATTGTCGATCTTGGGTACTCTTAATTGCTACAGCAGGACAGCATATGATTCCTTCCACTCGGATCTGAATGCAGACGGATTTTGTTCATTTTTGATCGGCTCGAGGCCTATTTTCTCTCTCAATACTATTGTCCAACACTTAGAGAAAATTATATGAAACTGTGCCTTCCTTTTGCTATTAAGCAAGCAGCCACCTTTGAAAAACGTGGCAAAGGCAATCGAGAAAAACCACACGTGGGTGACAGAAATTGCACTGCACATTCATATTCGTAGCCTTCAAGATAGTTTTTGCAGAGAGGTTCAAATAAAGATTTGTCACATCAGACACACAGAGTAGAGAAATTGAGGAAGAGGAATTGTACAATGCAATCCAGAAATGCTTGGGAGCTTTGGAAAAGTGCCTTTTGGAGTGCCGGAACAACTCAAGTGGGCCTTGTTGAGAAGCAAGCTATTGTGGGATAATGTACAAAGCAGCATTGCTGCTTGCCACATGAATTCCCATCCTGAATCAGATCAACAAGGGTCTTTTTGACAAAAGGGCAAATGCAAAACTAATAATCTCCCATCACATGTCAGACTGGAACACTCAAAAAGCACCTGAAAGGAGGTGGAACATATTCAACAGAACAAAATGGATGATAGTGATCAAATTTGGCAAAGACAGTCGAATTTGTTTGTGTTTGCCATATGATAAACATCGAGGGCCGAAGGGCCTGTTCTGTGCTGTACTGTTCTATGTTCTATGTTCTATGTCTTTTCAGTAATAGACGCAGTTTGGCCACCTGAAAATTTGCGTCCCAGTGTTTCTCCCTTGAAGGTTGTTCTATATGTACGAGTGAATTTTGACCTGGATTGGACTGTATTCTATGTCAGGCTGCTGCTAAAAGACAATTAGCACCTTTGAAAAAATGATTCAAGCAGGAAATACATTCCAGAAGAAACATCAGACTGTGGACAACAGCAAGATGAGGACATTTCGAAATAGCTGTTATCACAAAATTGAAGGCATATACTGACGTTTCTTTTTACTTTTATTGTAATCAGTATCACAATAAAGCAGTGAGCAGAATGTTAAATGTGACGAGCTTTTCAGCGGGACTGGATAAACCTGCCGGCAGGAGGGAAAGGGGGATGTACATTTCCACAGAGGATTTCTATTTCTAATGAGTTCAGTGAACCTCATCTTAATTGGAACGTTTGTACAGCATAGTTCTGATTGATTGCTGTTGAAGTTGCCTGAAGACGGGTAGTTTTGCCAGCAGTGCCATCTTCATCGCAGGGAAATAGGGGCATCCTAATTGTGCGGCACTGACACTAGCGTTAATTTATAAAAAGACAACAACTGGTATCTTCATTTCTCTTTTTCTCTTCTCCAACCCCCCCCCCCCCCCCCTATGTTTTTCGCTCTCCGTTGCCCACTGGAGAGATTATTTTGCAGATCCCTGGAAAGTCTCTGCACCCCCTCCCCAGCACCCCCACAGACCCAGTGTGGGAACCATTGAATTATGGGTTGAAGGGTTATGGAGAAGGGGCAGGACGGTGGAGTTGAGGCCAGGAAGGGATCAGCCATGATCGAATGGCGGAGCAGACTCACTGGGCTGAATGGCCTGATTCTGGTCCTATATCTTATGAACTTATTAGCAGACAGGCTTTTTAAGGAATGGTGATCATCAGCCCCAACCCCACATGTGAGCCACCTTCCACATGACTAACAAAGCCAGTCAGCTTATTGGGAAAATGTAGATATTTAGAAAGAAATGAAACTGAGATTCAGAAGTCCAAGCATGTGCTTCGAAAATTGTGTGTCTCTCTCCATGAATTTGAGAGTAGGTATGTCTGACTTGAGTAAGAAGTCTTACAACACCAGGTTGAAGTCCAACAGGTTTGATTTGAATCACTAGCTTATGGAGCGCAGCTCCTTCATCATTCACCTGAGGAAGGAGCAGTGCTCCAAAAGCTAGTGATTCGAAACAAACATATTGGACTTTAACCTGGTGTTGTAAGACTTCTTACTATGCTCACCCCAGTCCAACGCCAGCATTTCCACATCATGACTTGAGTAAGAAAGAGTTTTAATATAGAGCGCAAGAATCCCCTTTTACAGCTAAGTATTTCTGAAATGTAGTCACTGCTGTAATGTTGGAAACATGACAAACAATTTGCAGGCAGCAAGCTCCCGCAATAACGAGAGAGCATTTTTTACTTTTATAGTGATGTTTGTTACAAAATAAATATTGGTTGGGGAAGAATCTCCTTCTCTCTGAATAATATGGAGGGTCTGTTTTCATGCTGTAAACCTCTATGACTCTAATACCATGGAAACTCCCCTGCCTCTCATAGGACAGACACCTCCATCAGCACGGCCCTCCCTCAGTATGGTGTACGGTGGCACTGAACTGTTAGCCTGGATTATGGGCTCGTACCTCTGGAGTGGCATAGAAACCTTCTGAGTCAGGGTTGAGAGTGCTGCTCCCTGAGCCGTGCTTGACAAGAATCCACCTGAGCCGTGCTTGACAAGAATCCACGTGGCGAGTTCGACTGCATTTTGAAACCAGCTTCTCCTGAAAGTGAATGTCCCTGAGGAGAGGTGGCTGCCTCTTTGAGGCTCTGCGTCACCACGTCTTTCGCACAGAAGGCCGGGGAATTGTGCAGAGGGGGTTTTCAGCTCCTCCCAGCCAGCTGGCGACAGGAGCCTCTGTCTTACCCGGGGACAGTAGCATGAGTCAGCGTCCCCTCTGTTGGAAGCATCACCTCTTCAGACTGAATCACAGGGCTCGCTGTGAGTCTCGTAAGGAAGGTATTAACATAACAGCTAATCATCTCCATGCCAAACAGTGCAAGGTCTGTCAAGTCTGATGTCTGTAGAGAGCTGTCCTCTCATGAACTCTGACCTATTCCAACTCCACATCCTGCTTACAAGCCAGCACTGGGATTATAGGCTGTAAAGTGAGCACCGTTGAATTGAATGGAGACTCCAAGCTTGTTCAAAAGTGCAGCATTCTCCCCGCTAAGTACAACAGGTTCTGAAGAAGAGTCGTGTACAATTTGAAATACTAACTGTTTCTCTCTTCCCTGATGCTGCCAGACCTGCTGAGTATTTCCTGCATTTTCTGTTTTCATTACAGCAGGCAACAGGTCTGTGCTGAGAAACAGTAATGAACAGCTATTTATCCCCACATCACTGACTGTTTCTGCCTCTCCATACCAGCAACTCAGTCATGGCACAGCCCAAATACAACAGCAGTTCTCACTGTGAGAGACTCTGGCATCTGTAAGTAGCTAAAGACTGACAATAAACGATTCACGTTTAAATATACGAGTAGGTGATAGGGTGGAGGCGTGGGCTAAAGTAGGGTGCTCTTTCCAAGGGCCAGTGCAGACTCAAGCATCCTATCTGGCTGCATCACAGCCTGGTATGGAACTGCTCGGCCCAGGACCGCAAGAAACTTCAGAGAGTCGTGAATATCGGCCAGTCCATCACACAAACCTGCCTCCCATCCATTGACTCCATCTACACCTCCCGCTGCCTGGGGAAAGCAGGCAGCGTAATCAAAGATCCCTTCCACCCGGCTTACTCACTCTTCCAACTTCTTCCATCGGGCAGGAGATACAGAAGTCTGAGCACACGCATCAGACTGTCACCAGACTCCTAAATGACCCTCTTATGGCCTGACCTCATTAACACTACACCTTGTATGCTTCATCCGATGCCAGTGCTTATGTAGTTACATTGTATATCTTGTGTTGCCCTATTATGTATTTTCTTTATTCCCTTTTCTTCCGATGTACTTAATGATCTGTTGAGCTGCTGGCAGAAAAATACTTCTCACTGTACCTCGGTACACGTGACAATAAACAAATCCATTCCAATCCAATCCAAAGGGCCACATGTCCTAGTTCTGCACTGTAAATTCTATGACTATTAAGATCTACTCAGGCAGGGCAGCACGGTGGCCTAGTGGTTAGCACAACCGCCTCACGGCGCTGAGGTCCCAGGTTCGATCCCGGCTCTGGGTCACTGTCCGTGTGGAGTTTGCACGTTCTCCCCGTGTCTGCGTGGGTTTCGCCCCCACAACCCAAAAAAAAATGTGCAGAGTAGGTGGATTGGCCATGCTAAATTGCCCCTTAATTGGAAAAAATAATTGGCTAATCTAAAAAAAAAAGATCTACTCAGGCAACATCTAAAGAACCCGTATTACAACATGGTTGCAACAGTGGGATCATCATACGCCATGGTGATCAGCAGTAATATAGAAGGTGACTATTTATTTATTTTTAAATTTAGACTACCCAATTCTGTTTATTCCCAATTAAGAGGCAATTTAGCGTGGCCAATCCACCAACCCTGCACATCTTTGGGTTGTGGGGGTGAGACCCACACAGACACAGGGCGAATGTGCAAACTCCACACAGACAGTGACCTGGGGCCAGGATCGAACCCGGGTTCCTCGGCCCCGTGAGGCAGCAGTGCTAACCACTGGGCCTCTCTGCTGCCCGAAGGTGGCATTTTGTTTAAAATTTAGAGTATCCAATTCATTTTTTCCAATTAAGGGGCAATTTAGCGTGGCCAATCCACCTAGCCTGCACATCTTTGGGTTGTGGGGGCGAAACCCACGCAGACACGGGGAGAATGTGCAAACTCCACACAGACAGTGACCCAGAGCCGGGATCGAACCTGGGACCTCGGCGCCGTGAGGCTGCCAAAGGTGGCATTTTAAGTGATGAATGCTAAACAGTATCCCAAGATATGAAAAACTGAAGCCGAACTAGACAGACATTCACCTCAGATAACAAATGGAAGGAACAGTTGAACAAACTTTGCTACAGACCTGGAAGTTGAGGAATCCACCAGAGTGTGTGGAATGTCCATTGAGAGACTCCTAAGTAACACAGAGTAACAAAACTGCTTAAGTCACAAGACAAGTGAGCAACACTTGTTTACGGGGCAGCACGGTAGCATTGTGGATAGCACAATTGCTTCACAGCTCCAGGGTCCCAGGTTCAATTCGGCTTGGGTCACTGTCTGTGCGGAGTCTGCACATCCTCCCCGTGTGTGCGTGGGTTTCCTCCGGGTGCTCCGGTTTCCTCCCACAGTCCAAAGATGTGCAGGTTAGGTGGATTGGCCATGATAAATTGCCCTTAGTGTCCAAAATTGCCCTGAGCGTTTTTTAAAAAATGTTTTTTATTGCGTTTCCATATTTTATATCCAACAAATTACAAATTAGTAGATAAAAAGAAAAAAAAACCACGCAAAAATTAACAACTGTGGCCACCCCCTTTAGCCGGCATACATATTTTACATTCCCCAATATGGCCGAGGCACATGTTTATAGGCAATTATTTACAGTTTGGTTTTGGGCCTTAGCTAGCCATCAAACCCCCATAACAAACCCGTAGCCCTCCCTCTCCCCCCCCCCCCCCCCCCCCCTCCGGCTACCTTCCCCCGATTCCCGTCCATTTTCCCCTGATTCTTGGCCATCCGACTATTCTTCCTCTTGTTCGTTGGCCACAAACAGGTCCCGGAACAATTGCATGAATGGCTCCCACGTTCTGTGGAAGCCGTTGTCTGACCCTCGGATGGCGAATTTGATTTTCTCCATTTGGAGAGATTCCGAGAGGTCAGACAGCCAGTCTGCAGCTCTGGGCGGTGCTGCTGACCGCCAGCCAAACAGGATTCTATGGCGGGCGATCAGGGAGGCAAAGGCAAGGGCATCTGCCCTCCTCCCCAGGAATAGATCTGGCTGGTCTGAAACCCCGAAGACCGCCACAATCGGGCATGGCTCCACCCTCACCCCCACCACTTTGGACATTGCCTCGAAGAAGGCTGTCCAGTACTCCACAAGTCTGGGGCAAGACCAGAACATGTGGGCGTGGTTGGCCGGGCCTCTTTGGCACCGTTCACATCTGTCCTCCACCTCCGGGAAGAACCTACTCATACGGTTTCTCGTTAAGTGGGCTCTCTGTACCACTTTTAGTTGCGTCAGGCTGAGCCTTGCGCACGTGGAGGTGGAGTTGACCCTATGCGGTGCTTCGCTCCAGAGTCCCCACCCTATCTCAATCCCCAGGTTGTCCTCCCATTTCATTCTTGTTGCGTCCAGTACGGTGTCGTCCCTTTCTTTTTTTTTTTTTTTTTTTTTTTTTTTAAATAATTTTTATTGAATTTTTCAAAATACAAACATTTTAACCCCCCTACATTTACATTTAAATTATAACAAACAAAGTCAAACCCCCCTACTTAACAAGAAAAAGAAAAAGAATCCCCCCCCCCCTACCCGCGCGTCCCCCCCCCCCCCCCCCCCCCCCCCCCGCCGGCGAACCGACAGTCAGACCAACTTATCATTTCTAGCAGCGTCCTCGGCAGGCCTTGCCCGTGCCACCGCCGCTACCGTACTTCCTTCGTCGTTGTCCCCCTCCCCCCCCCCCCCCTCCCCCCCTCCCCGCCCTCCCCTCCCCTCCCGGGTTGCTGCTGTCATGGCCTCAGTTTCTATCTCTGATCCAAGAGGTCTAGGAAGGGTTGCCATCGCCTGGAAAACCCCTGCACCGACCCTCTCAGGGCGAATTTGATCCTTTCCAATTGGATGAAGTTTGCCATGTCGTTTAACCAGGTGTTAACACTCGGAGGGCCTTTCGTCCCTCCACTGAATCAGGATCCTCCTCCGAGCCACCAAGGACGCAAAGGCTAATATTCCAGCCTCCCTCGCCTCCTGTACCCCCGGTTCCACCCCAACCCCGAAGATCGCAAGTCCCCATCCTGGCTTGACCCTGGACCCCACCACTCTCGACACCGTCCCTGCCACCCCCTTCCAGAACTCCTCCAGTGCCGGACATGCCCAAAACATATGTGCATGATTCGCAGGGCTTCCCGAACATCTAATACACCTGTCTTCACCCCCGAAAAACCGACTCATCCTTGTCCCCGTCATGTGGGCTCTATGCAGTACCTTAAATTGAATGAGACTTAGTCTCGCACATGACGACGACGAGTTAACCCTCTCCAGGGCGTCTGCCCATGTCCCGTCCTCTATCTGTTCCCCCAGCTCTAACTCCCACTTATCTTCAGCTCCTCTACTGGTACCTCCTCCACCTCCTGCATAATCTTATAGATGTCCGAGATCTTCCCCTCCCCGACCCAGACCCCTGATAGCACCCTATCACTCACCCCCCTGTCGGGGAGCGCGGGGAACCCCGCTACCTGTCGTCTGGCAAATGCCTTCACTTGGAGGTACCTGAACGTGTTCCCCGGGGGGAGCCCAAATTTCTCCTCCAGCTCTCCCAGGCTCGCAAACCTCCCCTCTATAAACAAGTCCCTCAGTTGTCTAATACCCGCCCTCTGCCAGCTCTGGAATCCCCCTCCTGTGTTTCCCGGCGCAAATCTGTGGTTCCCTCTTAGTGGTGCCCCTATCAGACCTCCCACTTCCCCCCTGTGTCGCCTCCACTGCCCCCAGATCTTGAGGGTGGCCGCCACCACCGGGCTCGTGGTATACCTCGTGGGAGGGAGCGGCCATGGTGCCGTTACCAGTGCCCCTAAGCTTATGTTGCCGCAGGACGCCCTCTCCATGCGCTTCCAGGCTGCCCCCTCCCCTTCCATCATCCACTTTCGTACCATCGATGTATTTGCCGCCCAGTAATATCCTGAAAGGTTGGGTAACGCCAGCCCTCCACTATCCCTACTCCGCTCCAAAAAGACCCTTCTAACTCTCGGGGTGCCATGTGCCCACACATACCCCATGATACTACTCGTTACCTTCTTGAAAAAGGCCCTGGGGAGGAAGATGGGCAGACACTGGAACAAAAACAAGAACCTCGGGAGGACCGTCATTTTAACTGACTGCACCCTCCCTGCTAGCGACAGCGGCACCATGTCCCACCTCTTAAACTCCTCCTCCATCTGCTCCACCAGTCTGGAAAAGTTCAACTTGTGTAGGGTCCCCCAGTTCTTTGCCACCTGCACCCCCAAATACCTAAAACTTTAACTGCTCTTTTGAAGGGGAGCCTCCCAATTCCCTCCCCTTGGTCTCCCGGGTGTATTACAAAGACCTCACTTTTCCCCAGATTTAATTTATATCCCGAAAAGTCCCCGAACTCCGCTAGTATCCCCATTACCTCCGGCATTCCCCCCTCCGGGTCTGCCACATACAACAACAAATCATCCGCATAGAGCGAGACCCGATGTTCCTCCCCTCCCCTTGTCAGTCCTCTCCACCCCCCTGAACCCCTCAGTGCCATCGCCAACGGCTCAATCGCTAATGCAAAGAGTAAGGGAGATAGGGGACATCCCTGCCTAGTACCTCGATGGAGCCCAAAATATTCTGACCTCCTCCCGTTTGTTACCACACTTGCCATCGGAGCTGAATAGAGCAGTTTTACCCACTTGATAAATCCCTCCCCAAACCCAAACCTTTCCAACGTCTCCCACAAGTATTCCCACTCCACCCTGTCAAATGCCTTCTCCGCGTCCAGCGCTACCACTATCTCCGCCTCCCCTTCCACTGCTGGCATCATAATCACATTTAACAATCTCCGGACATTTGTGTTAAGTTGGCGTCCCTTCACAAACCCCGTCTGGTCTTCATGGACTACCCCTGGCACACAGTCCTCTATCCTGGTTGCCAGGACCTTTGCTAACAGCTTGGCATCTACATTTAAGAGGGAGATAGGCCTGTAGGACCCGCACTGGACCGGGTCCTTGTCCCGCTTCAAAATCAAGGAGATCAGGGCCTGCGACATTGTTGGAGGCAGAACCCCCCCCCTCGCGCGCCTCATTGAAGGCTCGCACCAGCACTGGACCCACCAAGTCCACAAATTTCCTGTAAAACTCCACCGGGAACCCATCCGGCCCCGGCGCCTTCCCCGCCTGCATCTGGCCTATCCCTTTAATTAGCTCCTGCAGCTCTATCGGCGCCCCCAACCCTTCCACCAGCTCCTCCTGTACCTTTGGGAACCCCAATTTGTCGAGAAAGTTCTTCATTCCCCCTCTCCTCTTCGGGCGGTTCAGACCTATACAATTCCCTATAGAAGTCCCTAAAGACCCTATTCACCTCTTGCCCCTTCTGCACTACATCCCCACCCCTCTCTCTCACTCCCCCAATCTCTCTGGCTGCATCTCGCTTACGAAGCTGGTGTGCCAGCATCCTGCTCGCCTTTTCCCCGTACTCATACGCCGCACCCTGCGCCCTTCTCCACTGCATTTCCGCCTTCCTAGTGGTCAGTAGGTCGAACCTGGCCTGCAAGCTACGCCGCTCCCTTAATAGCCCCTCCTCTGGCGCCGCCGCATATTTCCTATCTACTTCTAGGAGCTCCCCCACCAGCCTCTCCCTTTCCTGCCTCTCCTTCCTCTCTCTGTGTGCCCTTATGGAGATCAGCTCTCCTCTAATCACTGCTTTCAGGCCTCCCAGACCGTCCCCACCTGCACCTCACCTGTGTCATTCGTACCCAGATAGTTCTCAATGCCCGTTCTCACCCTTCTGCACACCTCTTCGTCCGCCAACAGCCCTACATCCAGGCGCCACAAACGGGCGTTGGTCCCGCGCCTCCCCCATGTCCACGTCCACCCAATGTGGTGCATGGTCCGATATCGCAATGGCCGAGTACTCCGTGTCCTGCACTCTCGGTATCAGCCCCCTGTTCAATACGAAAAAATCGATCCTAGAGTACACTCTGTGGACGTGGGAGAAAAAAGAATACTCCCTCGCCCTAGGCCTACCAAATCTCCATGGGTCTACCCCTCCCATCTGCTCCATGAACCCCCTTAACACCTCTGCCGCTGCCGGCCTCCTATTCGTCCTGGAACTCGATCTATCCAGCCCAGGGTCTAACACCGTATTAAAGTCCCCTCCCATGATCAGGCCCCCTGCCTCCAGTCCCGGGATGAGGCCCAGCAGGCGCCTCATAAAACCCGCGTCGTCCCAGTTCGGGGCATACACATTTACCAGTACCACACTCTCTCCCTGCAGCCTACCCCTCACCATCACGTACCTGCCCTCCTTGTCTGCCACCACCTCTGCCGCCACAAACGACACTCTCTTTCCCACCAAAATCGCCACCCCCCCCGGTTCTTGATATCCAAGCCTGAGTGGAACACCTGTCCCACCCACCCCCTTCTCAGGCGGACCTGATCTGCTACCCTCAAATGAGTCTCCTGCAGCATTGCTACATCAGCCTTCAGTCCCTTCAGGTGTGAGAAGACCCTTGATCTTTTGACCGGCCCATTCAGCCCCCTTACGTTCCACGTGATCAATCGGGTCGCAGAGCGACCCGTCCCTACTCCCTGTCGATTAGCCATGTCTTGTCCCTTGCTCGCCCCGGGTCATCCCTTCTTTTCTGACCCGCTTCCCATAGCGATGGCCCCCCCCCCCCACCCCTCCCGGCTCTCCCCTTCTCGTCCCTGGTCTTTCTAGCAGCAACCCGGTGTCCCCCCCCAGTCCCCCCCCCCCTTCCCCCCCCCCCCCCCCCCTGGCTAGGACCCCTCCTAGCCGCGATGTACCCCACATCGTACTCCCGAGAGTCAGCTGGTCTCCGCTGACCCGGCTGCTCCTGCCACATTCCGACTCCTCCCGGTTCACCCCATCTGCGCCCGTGAAAGATCCCCTTAAAACCCCCGAGAAAGACCCGCATAATCAACCCGCTCCCCCCCGTCCCGTCTCCCCAACTTAACGATATAAATACAAATACCCAATGGCAACTAAATACATAAATACTTAACTACATACTTAAATAACAAAATAATTAACTAACTATCAACTAACAGTGTGCCCAACCATCACCCTCCATCAAACAGTATAATAACCGCAGATAACCATAACCCGAAAAGAAAAAAAAAGAACCAAAAAACCCCCCCAAGCACCCAAAGAAAAAGGGTAAGAGGGGTAAATAACTAAGGGAAATTGGAAACGGGAAAAAACACCCCATAAGAAGCCAACGACCCACAATAGAGATTTCAACAGTACAAATATACAGAAACACCCAACAACTCGAAACCTTCAAAATATTCAGAAAAGTCAACCGTTCGAGAAAAAACACCCCAAACACTCCACGAAACTGTTACCCAGTTCCGACCTGGCCTGAAAAAGAAAAGGGCCACTTGCACAATCAAGAGTCCCCCGGCGGCTACGACCGCCGGTGCTCCCAGGTTTAGTTCGTGTCCAACTTTTCCTCTTGTACAAAGGTCCAGGCCTCCTCTGGGGACTCGAAATAATGATGTTGGTCCTTGTAGGTGACCCACAAGCGCGCCGGTTGCAACATTCCAAATTGATCTTTTCGCGTGTAGCACCGCCTTTGTCCGGTTGTACCGGGCCCGCCGCTTTGCCACCTCCGCACTCCAGTCCTGGTACACCCTTACCGTCGAGTTCTGCCACTTGCTGCTTTTCTCCCTTTTAGCCCACCTCAGGACTTTCTCTCGATCACTTAGCCGCTGGAACCGCACCAGCACCGCCCTCGGGGGCTCGTTTGCCCTAGGCCTCCTGGCCATGACCCGGTATGCCTCTTCCAATTCCAGGGGCGCCGGACCGGCCCCTTCCCCCATCAGGGAGCTCAACATCTCCGCCACATATCCCGGGAGATCCGACCCCTCCAGGCCTTCTTCCAGGCCCAGGATCCTCAAATTTTTCCTCCTCATCCGAGTGTCCAGCTCCTCGAAGCGGCTCTGCCACTTCATGTGGAGTGCCTCGTGCACCTCCACCTTTGCCCCGATGACTGTGGCCTCCTCCTCCCTCGCGGCCATCTCCTGCTGCAGATCTTTAATCGACGCCTCTTGGATCGCCTGGGCTCCCACCAACCTGGTGGCCGTCGCGTTCATGGACTCTAAGAGTTCCACTTTCATCTCCGTGAAAAAACGGAGGAGAGCGGCCTGCTGCTCCTCCGCCCATTTCTTCCACTCCTCCGGTGCACCGCCGGCCGCCATTTTGATTTTCTTCCCCCGCTTTTTTTGGGGAGCTGCTGCCGTTTTTCTTGCCGCTCCACTCCGGGTACCGACCATAAAATCGGTCTAGTTCTCCTCAGGGGACCTTCCCCCACCGGGATTCGTTTTTCAGCGCCGTTGGGGCCCTCCAATTGGCCCAAAAACACCTTTGTTGCAGGAGCTTCCAAATGTGCGGCTTAGCTAGTCATAGCCGCAACCGGAAGTCGTGTCGTCCCTTTCTACCAGTCGGTCATACATGTCGCTACAGTTCCCTTTCTCGAGGATACTTGCTTCCAGTAGGTCTTCCAGTAGTGTCTGTCATGGCGGTTGTGGGTACGTCCTTGTCTCCTTTCGTAGAAAGTTTTTCAGCTGCAGGTACCGTAGCCCGTTCCCCCTGGCTAGCCGAAATTTCTCTGTCAGTTCGTCCAGTGTTGCGATCCTGACGTCCGTGTATAGGTCCCTGACTGTCAGTGTCCCCCCGTCCTGCCTCCACCTTTTGAAGGTGGCGTCAGTCAGTGCTGGTGTGAACCTATGGTTGTTGCAGATGGGAGCCTTGTCCGACATTTTGGTTAGGCCAAATTGCTACCGCAGTTGGTTCCAGGATTGGAGGGTGGCTGTCACCACTGGGCTGCTGGAGTGTTTTTTGGGTGGGGATGGGAGTGCTGCCATGGCGAGGGCCCGGAGGGAGGTTCCCATGCAGGAGGCCTCCTCCGCACGCACCCACTCGGCTTCTGGCTCCTGGATCCATCCCCTTACTCGTTCGGCTGTTGCCGCCCAGTGGTAGAATTGTAGATTCGTGAGGGCTAGCCCCCCCAGTACACCCTTGCGGGTGTACTGGGAAGATCTCGCTTTTGCTCATGTTGAACATAAGAACATAAGAACATAAGAACTAGGAGCAGGAGTAGGCCATCTGGCCCCTCGAGCCTGCTCCGCCATTCAATTAGATCATGGCTGATCTTTTGTGGACTCAGCTCCACTTTCCGGCCCGAACACCATAACCCTTAATCCCTTTATTCTTCAAAAAACTATCTATCTTTACCTTAAAAACATGTAATGAAGGAGCCTCAACTGCTTCACTCGGCAAGGAATTCCACAGATTCACAACCCTTTGGGTGAAGAAGTTCCTCCTAAACTCGGTCCTAAATCTACTTCCCCTTATTTTGAGGCTATGTCCCCTAGTTCTGCTGTCACCCGCCAGTGGAAACAACCTGTCCACATCTATCCTATCTATTCCCTTCATAATTTTAAATGTTTCTATAAGATCCCCCCTCATCCTTCCAAATTCCAACGAGTACAGTCCCAGTCTACTCAACCTCTCCTCATAATCCAACCCCTTCAGCTCTGGGATTAACCTAGTGAATCTCCTCTGCACACCCTCCAGCGCCAGTACGTCCTTTCTCAAGTAAGGTGAGTTGTAGCCCGAGAAGGCTCCAAACACTTTCAGGAGCACGATGATTCCATCCATGCTGCTTTGTGGGTCCGAGATGTAGAGGAGCAGATCATCTGCATAGAGTGAGACTCTGTGCTCTCTGCCTCCCCTTCGGATCCCCCTCCAATTTTTTGCTGCCCTGAGCGCGATTGCTAGCGGTTCGATTGCTAGTGCGAACAGCAGTGGGGACAGTGGGCATCCTTGTCTGGTGCCCCTGTGCAGCTGGAAGTATTGGGAGTTGGTATTGTTGGTCCGTACACTCGCCATGGGAGCGTTGTATAGGAGCTTTACCCAAGCGGTGAACCCTGTTCCAAGCCCGAACCGCTCCAGTACCTCTATGAGGTATTTCCATTCGACTCTGTCGAAGGCCTTTTCTGCGTCCAGGGAGACGATCACCTCTTGTGTTCTCTCCCCGGAGGGGGTCATTATCACGTTCAGCAGGCGCCTGATGTTCGAGGTAAGCTGTCCACCTTTGACGAAGCCCGTCTGGTCCTCTGTGACCACCTCAGGTACACAGTCTTCTAGCCTTTTGGCTAGGATTTTGGCCAGTATTTTGGTGTCTGCGTTCAGCAGAGATATGGGTCTGTATGACCCACATTCCGTTGGGTCTTTGTCTTTCTTAGGTATCAGCGAGATTGAAGCCTGTGCTAACGTGGGTGGCAGTGTGCCCCTAGCTAGCGAGTCTGTGAACATCTCCCGTGGTGCGAATTTTTTGTAGAAGTCCGCCGGGAATCCGTCAGGTCCCGGCGCCTTCCCCGTCTGCATGGAGCTAATGCTGTCCATGATCTCTCCCAGTGCTAGTGGTGCTTCCAGGTCCCGTTTTCTGCCCTCTCCCACGACTGGTATGTCCAGTCCATCAAGGAACCGGTTCATCCCAGCCTTCCCCGTTGGGGGCTCTGAGGTGTACAGCTCTTGGTAGAAGGCCTTGAAGGTTTTGTTAATCCTCTCTGGTTCTGTTTCCAACGTGCCTCCGGTACCCCTGATTTGCACAATTTCTCTGGTGGCTGCCTGCTTTCTCAGCTGGTGTGCCAACAGGCGGCTGGCTTTGTCTCCGTGTTCGTACAGGGCCCCGCGTGCCTGGCGGAGTTGGTGCACTGCTTTCCTGGTGGAGAGCAGGTCAAAGTTCCTTTGTAGTTCTTTTCTCTCCGCCAGGAGCTCTACGGTCGGGGCCTCGGAGTATTTACGGTTTACCTCCAGTATGGAGTCGACCAGCTTCTGCCTAGCCACCCTTTCCTCCCTATCTCTTTGCACTTTGTAGGCAATGATTTCCCCTCTTAGTACGGCCTTAAGCGCTTCCCAGAACGTGGAGGATGAGACCTCCCCATTTTGGTTGTTCTCCGTGTACTCTGCTATGGCCCGCGCTATCCTTTCGCTGAAGGCCTTGTCAGCTAGTAAGGCACCGTCCAACCTCCATGTGGGGTGCTGGGCCCTTCCCGTCTCCAGCCGCACATCCATGTAGTGTGGGGCGTGGTCTGATATCACAATTGCGGAATATTCCACCTTGTCTATCCCTGGAAGCACCGTTTTCCCCACCACAAAGAAGTCAATTCTGGTGTACACGTTGTGTACTGGGGAGAAGAAGGAGAATTCTTTCTCCCCCGGGTGGCCGAACCTCCAGGGGTCCACTGCTCCCATCTGCTCCATAAAGTGACTGAGTTCCCTTGCCATGCTTGAGGTTTTCCCCATTTTGGGGTTTGATCTGTCCATCTTTGGATCCTGTACACAGTTGAAGTCCCCCCCATGATTAGTCGATGCGTCGCTATGTCCGGGATTTCTGCCATGGTCTTTTTGATGAAACTCGTGTCGTCCCAGTTGGGCGCGTACACATTGACTAGAACTACCGGCGCCCCATCCAGGGCCCCGCTGACCATGACATACCGCCCCCCTGGGTCTGTAACCGTCTTTGTCGCCCTAAACATTGTCCTCTTGCCAATCAGGATCGCCACCCCCCTGGCCCTTGTCCCATAGCAGGAATGGTAGGTTTGTCCCACCCAGCCCTTTCTTACCCGCAGTTGGTCCTGCTCCCTCAGGTGCGTCTCTTGGAGGAAGACTATGTCGGCCCTCATGTTTCTGAGGTGTGTGAGGACTCTAGATCTCTTCACTGGGCCATTAAGTCCCCTTACGTTCCAGGTGATTATCCTGGTGGGGGACTTCTGCCCCCTCGTTCCTGTGGGATTAACCATATTTATCTGGTGGACGCGCCCCTGCCCTCCGGGGTTTCCCTTTGTTAGGGGGCCGTCCAGGATGTCCGCTATCACTGCTCTCCCCATGCGGTCGGGTCTCTGCGCTCCGGGGTTTCCCCTTGTCCCGGGGGCACCCGCCATGGCCGTCCACTGTGTGTCCGCCACGCGGGTAGTCCCCTGCACTCCGGGAGCCCCCTTCGCCCACAGACCGTACTGGGTGGGTGCTTGCAGCGGTTCCTTGTTTCGAGCCCTTGGCTGTGGCACTTTGTAGCCCTGTTCCTTTTCTGGCCTCTTTTGTCCCTTTGTCCCTGCATTTCCCCTCCCTGGTCTCTCACTCCCTGTGTGCCCCCCCCCCCCCCCCCCCCCCCCCCCCCCCCCCCCCCCCCCCCCCCCCCCCCCCCGCCGGTCTCTCCCTTTTCCCTCCTCCCCTGTATACCCCTCCTTTGCCCCTCTATCCCCTATTCCTGTCCCCATTTGCTCTCCCCGACTTTGATGGGTGTTCCCCCCCCCTCCCCTGCCTGGCGCCTTCCCCCCTGTTGGGGGAGCGCTGCGGCCCTGCTTTGTTGCGTGCCCCCGGCGCTAGCTTTCCTGCTAGTACGGTAGCTCCCCTCTCGGGGGTTGTTGTCTCGCTTCTCCTCTGCCTGGCCTCTACGGTTTTCTGCCCGCTCTTCCCCTATCCTACCCTGCATCCCTCTCGCCTGCTCTCCCTTCTCCAATACTCTCGTTCCCTCGTGCTGGGGCCTGGCCTCCCACCTGGAGCGGTCCCTTGGGCAGTGGGTTGTTTTTTCTTCTGGGTGCTCCTGCCGGGGGGGGGGGGGGGGGGGGGGCTGGCTTTGCCTCGCCCCTTCCCACCCCCCCGTTGGCGTGTCGTTGCCCCTTGCCAGGGGCCCCTCGTCCCTACCCCCCCTGGTATTTTCCCAGCCCGTGCTCCTCGACGAACCTATTCGCCTCAGCTGGGGCTGTAAAGAAATATTCCTTGTTTCGGTATGTGACCCAGAGTTTCGCTGGGTACAGCATACCAAAACGCACTCTGCTCCTGTAGAGAGCTGCTTTCGCTCTGTTGAACTCAGCCCATCTCTTAGTTATGTCTGCTCCAAGATCCTCATAGATTCGGATGGCGTGCCCTTCCCATTTGCAGGCTCTATTTTCCTTGGCCCAGCGCAGGATTGTCTCCCTATCCCGGTACCGGTGCAGTTTGGCTATGACTGCTCTCGGTTGTTCCCCTGCCTTGGGCTTCGGGCGCAGCGACCGATGTGCTCTGTCCATTTCCGGTGGGGTGGGGAAAGTGTTCCTCCCCACTAAGTTGCCCAGCATCTCAGCCATGTATGCTGTGGGGTTTCTACCCTCGGTCCCCTCTGGCAGGCCCACTATCCTAACATTTTGCCTTCTCGAGCTGGTTTCTTGGTCTTCTACCCTGCCCTTCAGGCTCCCCTGTGTTGCGCCCAGTCTCGCCACTTCCCTCTCCAGGGCCGTGACCTGGTCGCTCATGTCGGTCGCTGCTTTCTCCAGCTCATTAATGGTTGCCTCATGGGCTTCCAGTTTCTCCCCTTGGGCATCCACTTTCTCCTCCAATCTGGTCAGAGCCTGCTGCACCCCTGACATGGCCCTGGTCACTGCTGCCTCTGCGTCTGCTTGCACCTCGGCCTTGATTGCCTGCAGCTGCTCCCTCAGCAACTCGGTAAAGGCTGCCTTCCAATTCCAGCCCCTCTCTAGCCCCAGGGGTGAGTGCACCTGTCTGTCCGACTCTTTTTGATGCGGCGATACATCCGCTCCGCCGCTTCGTGCGCTGATTCTCGCTCGCCTGAGCTGGCTTGCCCTTTGTCCCTTCTGCTTCTGGTGCCCCCTCTCCCCTGGCTCCCTTCTGACGTTTTTTTCTCCCCCTTCCCTTTCATCTTTTCTTCTCCCCTTGTTTTTTCTTTTCCCCCCCTTTTCCGCACCCTATTTTTATTTTATTTATTTATTTATTATTTTTTTTTTTAATACTTTTTTTTTGTCTCTTCCTTTTTCTTCCCCCCCCCCCTTCCCTTCTTTCCTTTCCCACTTAATTTTATTTATTTATTTATTTATTATTTTCTTCCCCCCCCCCCCCCCCTCTTTTATGCAACTCCTCTCAGGTGGGCTTACTTTGGATGGGAGTGAGTGTAAAAAAGAGAGAAAATAATAATATACCCCTCCCCCCTCTCCTCTTACAGTTTTCTTTTGGTTTTTTAAAAATAAAAGTCCTTCCCCCCCCCCCCCCCCCCCTTTCTTTCTCCTCACTCACCCAGGAGAGAGAGAGAGAGAGGCTTTTGCCCAGTCCCTTTGTCCTTGCCTCGTGGTGGTCGCCACCGGTTTGGTGGGGGGGGGGGGGGGGGGGGGTGGACCTGCCGCCCCCGAACCACTGCCGCCGCCGCCGCCGCCGAACTGCTGCCGCCGCCGCCGCCAAACCGCTCCCGCTGCCACCGCCGACAGGTTTGTTGGGGGGGTGGCATCCCTTTCCTTCCCTTCCCTGCTCTTTGCCGCTACGGAGAGAAAGGCCCCGACTTCGTTACCTTGCGGGAGCCCCTCTCTGTGCGACCGCTCCCCTCCGTGCGACTGCTCCCAAATTGCCCTTAGTGTTGGGTGGGGTTACTGGGTTATGGGGATAGGGTGGAGTTGTTGACCTTCGTAGGGTGCTCTTTCCAAGAGCTGGTGCAGACTCGATGGGCCGAATGGCCTCCTTCTGCACTGCAAATTCTATGAACACTACAGATTACAAAACCCTGAGTGATGTTGAATATGACACTTAGATCACAAGACTGTGAGCATAACTACAAAATTGCAAGATTCTGAGTGATGTAGTGTGAAGAATACTGGACAGTTCACAAGATGGTGAGCAAATATTATAAAAGAGAAGCTGTACTCACATCATAGGATAGATGGCAGTCCCATGAGTCATAGAGGTCTAAGCACAGTCTTCGGCCCATCGCATCTGCACTGGTCACAAACAACCACCAAACTATTCTAATCCAATTTCCAGCACTTGGCCCAAAGCCTCGTATGCCTTAGCATCACAAGTGCACATCTAAATACTTCTTAAATGTTATGAGGGTCTCTGCCTCCACCACCCTTTCAGGCAGCGAGTTCCAGACTCCCACCACAAGCTGGGTTAAAAGGTTTTTCCTCGCAACCCGTCGAAACCTCCTGCCCCTCACCTTAAATCTAAGCTTCCTGGTCATCGATCCCTCCACCAAGGGGAAAGGTTCCTTCCTCTCTACTATATCTATGCCCCTCATAATTTTATACACCCAAATCATGTGTCGTCGTCTCCCCCCCCCCCCCCCCCCCCCCCCCCCCCCCCGGCAATCTCCTCTGTTCCAAGGAAAACAACCCCAGTCTTTCCAATCTTGTCAAGAGGAAGAAGAAGGCTTATGTTAGGATGAGACATGAAGGCTCAGTTAGGGCACTTGAGAGTTACAAGTTAGCCAGGAAGGACCTAAAGGGAGAGTTAAGAAGAACGAGGAGAGGACACGAAAAGTCGTTGGCGGATAGGATCAAGGAAAACCCTAAGGCTTTCTATAGGTATATCAGGAACAAAAGAATGACTAGAGTAAGATTAGGGCCAATCAAGGATAGTAGTGGAAAGTTGTGTGTGGAATCAGAGGAGATAGGGGAAGCGTTAAATGGATATTTTTCGTCAGTGTTTACACTGGAGAAAGACAATGTTGTCGAGGAGAACACTCAGGTTCAGTCGACCAGGCTAGATGGAATTGAGGTTCAAAAGGAGGAGGTGTTAGCAATTTTGGAAAATGTCAAAATAGATAAGTCCCCTGGGCCAGATGGGATTTATTTTAGGATTCTCTGGGAAGCCAGGGAGGAGATTGCAGAGCCTTTGTCCTTGATCTTTATGTCGTCTTTGTCGACAGGAATAGTGCCGGAAGACTGGAGGATAGCAAATGTTGTCCCCTTGTTCAAGAAGGGGAGTAGAGACAACCCTGGTAATTATAGACCTGTGAGCCTTACTTCGGTTGTGGGTAAAATGTTGGAAAAGGTTATAAGAGATAGGGTTTATAATCATCTTGAAAAGAACAAGTTGATTAGCGATAGTCAACATGGTTTTATGAAGGGTAGGTCATGCCTCACAAACATTATTGAATTTTTTGAGAAGGTGACCAAACAGGTGGATCAGGGTAAAGCTGTTGATGTGGTGTATATGGATTTCAGTAAGGCGTTTGATAAGGTTCCCCACGGTAGGCTATTGCAGAAAATAAGGAAGTATGGAATTGAAGGTGATTTAGCGGTTTGGATCAGTAATTGGCTAGCTGAAAGAAGACAGAGGGTGGTGGTTGATGGCAAATGTTCATCCTGGAGTTCAGTTACTAGTGGTGTACCGCAAGGATCTGTTTTGGGGCCACTGCTGTTTGTCATTTTTATAAATGACCTGGAAGAGGGTGTAGAACAGGGGTGGGCAAACTTTTCCGTGCAAGGGCCACATTCAGAAATTCACAATTCACAAAGGGCCGCATAGTATATTAAGTAAAATAATTACTTCACCCGGTTATGATTCTGGGTGCCTCATATAGAACATAGAACAGTACAGCACAGAACAGGCCCTTCGGCCCTCGATGTTGTGCCGAGCAATGATCACCCTACTCAAGTCAACATATCCACCCTATACCAGTAAGTAACCCAACAGCCCCCCCCATTAACCTTAAAAAAAAAGAAAAAAAAAAAAAAATTTAATTTTTTTTTTTTTTTTTTTTTAAATGACTTGGTGGGCCGCAGAAATACCTTTGGCGGGCTGCATGCGGCCCGCGGGCCGTAGTTTGCCCACCCCTGGTGTAGAAGGATGGGTTAGTAAATTTGCAGATGACACGAAGGTCGGTGGAGTTATGGATAGTGCTGAAGGACGTGATAGGATTCAGAGGGACATAGATAAGCTGCAGAGCTGGGCTGAGAGGTGGCAGATGGAGTTTAATGCGGAAAAGTGTGAGGTGGTTCGCTTTGGAAGGAGTAACAGGAATGCAGAGTACTGGGCTAATGGCAAGATTCTTGGTAGTGTAGATGAACAGAGAGATCTCGGCATCCAGGTACATAAATCCCTGAAAGTTGCCACCCAGGTTAATAGGGCTGTTAAGAAGGCATATGGTGTGCTAGCCTTTATAAGCAGGGGGATTGAGTTTCGGAACCACAAGGTCATGCTGCAGCTGTACATAACTCTGGTGCGGCCGCACCTGGAGTACTGCATGCAGTTCTGGTCACCACATTATAGGAAGGATGTGGAAGCTTTGGAAAGGGTTCAGAGGAGATTTACTAGGATGTTGCCTGGTATGGAGGGAAGGTCTTACGAGGAAAGGCTCAGGGAATTGAGGTTGTTTTCGTTAGAGAGGAGAAGGCTGAGAGGTGACTTAATAGAGACATATAAGATAGTCAGAGGGTTAGATAGGGTGGACAGTGAGAGTCTTTTTCCTCGGATGGTGATGACCAACATGAGGGGACATAGCTTTAAATTGAGGGGTGATAGATATAGGACAGATATCAGAGGCAGTTTCTTTACTCAGAGAGTAGTAGGGGTGTGGAACGCCCTGCCTGCAACAGTAGTAGACTCGCCAACTTTAAGGGCATTTAAGTGGTCACTGGATAGACATATGGATGAAAATGGAATAGTGTAGGTCAGATAGGCTTCAGATGGTTTCACAGGTCGGCGCAACATCGAGGGCCGAAGGGCCCGTACTGCGCTGTAGTGTTCTATGTTCTAATCTCTTTTCATAGTTAAAACTCTACAGCCCAGGCAACATCCTGGTAAATCTTCTCTGCACCATTTCCAGTGCTATCACATCCTTCCTATAATATGAACAAAGAACAATACAGCACAGGAAAAGGCCGTTTGGCCCTCCAAGCTGTACCGGTCATGATTACCACCCTGAGCCAAAACCCTCAGCACTTCCTAGTGCCATATCCCTCTCTACTCGTCCGATCCATGTATTTGTCGAGGTGCCTTTTGAACGACGTTAATGTATCTGCTTCCACAACCTCGCCTGGCAACGCATTCCAGGCACTCACCACCCTCTGTGTAAAAAACCTGCCTCGCATATCTCCTCTAAACTTTGCCCCAAGGACCTTAAACCTCTGCCCCCTAGTGATTGACCCCTCTACCCTGGGAAAGAGTGCCTGCCCATCCATTATTTCCACGCCTCTCATAATCTTGTAGACCTCTATCAGGTCACCCCTCAACCTCCGCCGTTCTCATGTAAACAGTCCGAGTCTATTCAGCCTTCCACAAAGCTAACACCCTCCAGACGAGGCAGCATCCTGGTAAACCTCCCCTGCACTGTCTCCTTCTATCACAGTCCTTCTCCCTGATTTCTACAACCACACTGTCCCTCTCACAGGTAAACACCAACAGAATGTATTCATTTAGAACCCTATCTGCATCCTCTGGCTCCACACACAAATTACTAATGTAGTCCTTAAAGGACCCTACATTTTCCCTAATTATCCTTTTACCCGTAATGTACTTGTAAAGCAACTTAGGATTTTCCTTTATTCTACCTGCCAGTATTCTTTCATGTCTCCTTATTACTCTCCTAATTTCCTTTTTTAGTTCCCTTTTGCACATTTTATAAGCCTCTAGGGCTTCTGCTGTTTTGAGCCCTCGATATCTGTCACAAGCTTCCCTTTTTCTCTTGATCCAATGCTGTATATCCCTCAATATCCAGGGTTCACTGGATTTGTTGGTCCCACCCTTTTTCCTGATGGGAACATTTTGGCCCTTCACTCTCCCTATTCCCTTCTTGAATGCATCCCACTGTTCTACCACAGATTTAGCCAGAATGTGTCTGCTCCCAGTCTACCCGGGCCAAATAGAATCAGATCTTATTAAAATCGGCCTTTCCCCAGTCTAGAAGTTTAATCTCAGGCCCATCGTTGTCCTTTTCCATAACAATATTGAATCTAATGGAGTTATGATCACTGTCTGCAAAATGTTCCCCCACTGATTCTTCAACCACTTTCCCAGCTTTGTTACTTAAAATGAAATCTGTTGTAGCACCTTCTGTGTACTGGCTTGAAAGGTTACCCTGGATGAATTTTAAGAATTCTGCTCCCTCTAAACATTTCACACTGTGACTACCCAGTTAATCTTGAGGAATTTGAGAGCTGTCAATTTAGAATAATAATAATAATAATCTTTTTTATTGTAACAAGTAGGCTTGCATTAACGCTGCAACAAAGTTACTGTGAAAAGCCCCTAGTCACCACACTCCGGCGCCTGTTCGGGTACACAGAGGGAGAATTCAGAATGTCCAATTCATCTAACAAGCACGTCTTTCGGGAATTGTGGGAGGAAACCGGAGTACCCGGACGAAACCCACGCATACATGGGGAGAACGTGCAGACTCCACACAGACAGTGACCCAAGCCAGGAATCAAACCTGAAACCCTGGCACTGTGAAGCAACAGTGCTAACCACTGTACTTCCATGCCAGCTCAGCACTTCAAAATCACTCAAGTGTGAAGGGGTGTGATTGACAGCACTTAACTCTCTTTGATGTGGTTGATTTTGGAAGCATTGTGGTTACAGCACTTAGAGTGAAGAAGATGAATGAAGCAAGGCTAACAGCTGTTTTTGTGGAAGTTGTCACTTACAAACCACTACCAGAAATTAATGAATGGCTTGCTGCTAAAGGATCTGAGGGGTTTACACACAGGCCACAGCTGTTCTCTTTCCAGCAATGGGCATGTAGTGCTTCCAGGTAAGAGTTACAACTGTAATTTTTTAATGCTGCCCTCTATCTCTTCTAATTTTGGCTGTCTCTGCTGAACCCTGTCTCAGGATTCCTTCCCCCTGCCAAGTCAGTTTAAACCCCCCCCCCCCCCCACAACACTAGCAAACCTACCTGCCCCCCCCCCCCCCCCCCCCCCCCCCCCACAACACTAGCAAACCTACCTGGAAGGGTTAGGGTTAGGGTTAAACCTCCCTGGAAGGACACGTGTCCCATTTCGGTTCAGGTGCAACCTGTCCGCCATGTACAGGTCCCACCAGCCCCAAAAACGGTCCCAATGTCCCAGAAATCTAAAGTCCACCCACCTGCACTGTCTCTCCAACCACAAATTCACCTGGACTAACCTATTTCAGTACTTACTGGTATGTGGCACCGGAAGTAATCCAGAGATTATTACTATCTTCTGGGTCCTGTTTTTTAATCTACTTCTTAGCTCCCTGAATTCTGCTTCCAGGACCTCATCCCTTTCTCTGCCTATATCGTTGGTACCAATATGTACCATATTAACTGTTTGTTTACCCTCCCACTTCAGTATGATCAGTTACATCCCTGACCCTGCACTAGAAAGGCAACGTACCATCCTGGAGTTTCTTTTACAGCCACAGAAACGCCTATCTGTTCCCCTTACAATGGAATCCCCAACCGCTATAGCCCTGTCGTTCTTCCTCCTCCTCTCTTGTGCAGCACGTCCACTCCTGGTGTCAAAAGTTGGCTGCCACTGTTTTTCCCTACACAGTCATCTCCCCCAACGGTATCTAAAATGGTAAAACTGTTAGAAAGGGGGATGGCCATACGGGACTCCTGCACTACCTGCCTTCCTTGACACTGCCTAATGGTCACCCATGCCCTTTCTGCCTGTTCAATCCTCACCTGCAGTGACCACCTCACTGAACGTGCCATCCACGACCTGCTCAGCATCATGGATGCTCCACAGTGAATCCACCCTCTGCTCCAGCGCCGAAACGTAGTTGGTCAGTAGCTGCAGTTTGACACACTTCCTGCACACGTGGTCACCAGAGCCAACTGAAGCTTCCATGATTTGCCACATAGTACAGGAGTACCATATCATGGGTGCAAACTCTCCTGCCATGGCCCTTAATTTACATAGAATTTACAGTGCAGAAGGAGGCCATTCGGCCCATCGAGTCTGCACCGGCTCCTGGAAAGAGCACCCTACCCAAGGTTAACACCTCCACCCTATCCCCATAACCCAGTAACCCCACCCAACACTAAGGGCAATTTTGGACACTAAGGGCAATTTATCATGGCCAATCCACCTAACCTGCACATCTTTGGACTGTGGGAGGAAACCGGAGCACCCGGAGGAAACCCACGCACACACGGGGAGGATGTGCAGACTCCGCACAGACAGTGACCCAAGCCGGAATCGAACCTGGGACCCTGGAGCTGTGAAGCGATTGTGCTATCCACAATGCTACCGTGCTGCCCTTAAGCCCCGTATTTACTCACTTTTTTCCAGAAAAGTATGCTATTCCAGAAAAGAATACCATGAACTTACTTCCCTTATTCTAACTTTACTTCCCTTGCCCTACTTTGTTTACTTATATTACTTCACCATAATGACTCTGACTTTCACTTATTTATGTTGTTTCTCAGTTAATCCCTTCCAAAAAACACGCTTTTAAATTCACAACTGCTTCTCTGCGATGCTCACTGCCAGAGCACTGTTCCCAGACTGCTTCACTGCGATGATGACTGCGAGACACCGTTCCCAGCTCAGCATATCCATAGAGAACCTTATAGAGTGTTACCATATGACTACATCAAACTGTGAGCAGTGCTATTCTCCTTGCTCTGCCTTACATTACAATGGTATAAGACATAAGACATAGAAGCAGAATTAAACCTTTTGACCCATTTGTTCTGCTCCGCCATTCAATCATGGCTGATATGTTTCTCATCCCCATTCTCCTGCCTTCTCCCCATAACTTAAAGTTAAAAGAAAACACGCCCTCATCAGACCGGTGAAACTCCCAAAGCGTGGGACGTTCACAGAGAACAAAAATGCCTACAGGAGTCAGAAAGAGAAATAAAAATAACCACCCAGAAAAGAGTTGCTGCTGTTTTGAAATATTTAATAAAGTTTGAATATAATGCCCATGGTCCTGAAAAAAGCATGCTCCGAAAATCAACACAGCGGTGTTCAAAAAAGCTTTAAAAACGAGTGGCCGATCACCAGAGAGCCCACTGTACCTGGAAAAGCATGGGAAAATCAAAGACAAGAAACTGACAGCTGCAGAGACAACCCGTGTGAGAGAGAAAAGATGGTTACTGCACTTACAATCTTAAAGTGGAAATTACATTTAAAGCTGTAACTACAAAAAAACCATGGACAGAAAATTAAAAGATACCCCAGAGAAAGAGCACCTCCAATAAAGTGTCGAGGGCAACAGGAGACTCCCAGAGAAAGAGCAACTCCCAGTAAAGCACCAAGGACATCTGGAGACTCCCAGAGAAAGGGCAACTCCTAATAAAGTGTCACGGGCAACAGGAGACTCCCAGAGGAAGGGCAACTCCCAGTAAAGCACCGAGGACAACACAAGACCCCCAGAGAAAGGGCAACTCCCAGTAAAGTGTCGAGGGCAACAGGAGACTCCCAGAGAAAGGGCAACTCCCAGTAAAGCACCGAGGACAACACAAGACCCCCAGAGAAAGGGCAACTCCCAGTAAAGCACCGAGGACAATACAAGACCCCCAGAGAAAGGGCAAGTCCCAGTAAAGTGTCGAGGGCAACAAGATACCCCAGAGAAAGGGCAACTCCCAGTAAAGTGTCGAGGGCAACAGGAGACCCCAGAGAAAGGGCAACTCCCAGTAAAGTGTCGAGGGCAACAGGAGACTCCCAGAGAAAGGACAACTCCCAGTAAAGCACCGAGGACAACACAGGACCCCCAGAGAAAGGGCAAGTCCCAGTAAAGAACCAAGGGCAACAAGATACCCCAAAAGACAGAAGACCGCAGAGCAAGGGAGACAATATTCAAATAAACCACAAGTTGGTTGCTATCCACACCAGTGCAATGAATGTGTGAGCCAAAGAGTTTAGTGCAGAACAAAGAAATAGCTGAGAAGCAGCAGAAAGGCTTAAAAATTGGGTTTCTTGAAAATGCTGACAACAGCAGATGGCAGTGCGGAGTGTGCAGTTGGCTGTGAATGAAGGAACGATATCTGACGTAACTCAAAACAGGCAAAACATGCAAAAGGTAATTGAAGCTGTTCCACAGGAACACATTCCCATCAGAGCTGAACTGGAAGATTTGAAGCACAAGATTCAAGCTGAGTCAATATGACGATGCATTGAAACCCAGAGTGTGCTGGAAAGAGGTCAACAAGAAAATAAACAGTCGAAAGAATACTGATTGTCCTTCAAGATTCAGCAACATGAAGAAGCAAAGATTATCTTAAACAGCAGAAGAACAGCGAGGAGACTTTGCTGAAGTAAAGAAGCTTCATGAAGAAAAGGAAAACCCGTTGAAAACCTTCGCACTCTATAGGTCAAAGTTTATTCTTCTGGAAAATTCCGAAGAGAAGGGGAATGGGTTTAATGTCACTCTGAACAAGTTGAAGAACCAGTTGGCAGAGCAGGTGCTCAGCAATTTCCATATTCCAGGAGGATGCAGAAAGATACAAGAAAGAGACTGAAGAGCACAAGAAACTGTCATAATATGCCCCCATGCACATCATGAGGTAAAAACAGGCAGTGACAGACACCCAGATGAGCCAATCAACAGACAGAACAGAATACAACCAATCACCAGACAGAACACCAGAGGGGGGGCTTCCAACTATAAAACACATGAAGCATCAGCACTCTGCCTCTTTCCACTGGTAACTGGTGTATGCTTTATCGTTTATCTGCATTGTGTTGCAGCCCGTGTTACCCCAGGGTGTATAACACGACAGAAGCAGTTGAATGGAAAGAAAGAGACTTGAAAGAGAAAGCTGCTGAGCATTCCCAGCTGCACACAGAGAAAGAAAAGATAGAAAAAAAAGATCAGAAACGATAAATCCGACACTGAAGAACAAGGCACTGGTTGGGGAACTGGATGTCTCAGATGTGCTGGGAAACTTTGAGCTGATTGAAAAGATTCATCAAAAGAAATTGAAAGTAAAATAATAAACAAATATTTAACTGGGGATTGTGAAACAAATGAAAATAAAGGTTCCAACTGGAAAACGTAAACATCCAGTGGAACCATGGCGGATTCCATCGAAAAGGAAAATTCAAGTCCACTTTAGGAATTAGAGGAGTGCACATTCCCCTCGGCAGGAATGGGACAAATCAACAGCGTCCAAAAAAAGTATTAGAACATAGAACATAGAAGAATACAGCACAGAACAGGCCCTTCAGCCCACGATGTTGTGCCGAACTTTTGTCCGAGATTAAGAACAAATTAATCTACACCCCATCATTCTACCGTAATCCATGTACCTATCCAATAGCCGCTTGAAGGTCCCTAATGATTCTGACTCAACTACTTCCACAGGCAGTGCATTCCATGCCCCCACTACTCTCTGGGTAAAGAACCTACCTTGGACATCCCTCTGATCTCTGACATTGTTAAGTTGTTAACAAAGAGAAATGCTTGTTGCGACGTGGCAAGGGCAGAGAGATGACATGGTCATGGGCGGAGAAAGGGGCCATGTGGGATGGGCTAGGTATAGGGTGGAATTAAAGGGGCAGTAGTTAAGTGGGGAAGATTGGCTGTGAATGAAGGAACGATATCTGACGTAACTCAAAACAGGCAAAACATGCAAAAGGTAATTGAAGCTGTTCCACAGGAACACATTCCCATCAGAGCTGAACTGGAAGATTTGAAGCACAAGATTCAAGCTGAGTCAATATGACGATGCATTGAAACCCAGAGTGTGCTGGAAAGAGGTCAACAAGAAAATAAACAGTCGAAAGAATACTGATTGTCCTTCAAGATTCAGCAACATGAAGAAGCAAAGATTATCTTAAACAGCAGAAGAACAGCGAGGAGACTTTGCTGAAGTAAAGAAGCTTCATGAAGAAAAGGAAAACCCGTTGAAAACCTTCGCACTCTACAGGTCAAAGTTTATTCTTCTGGAAAATTCCGAAGAGAAGGGGAATGGGTTTAATGTCACTCTGAACAAGTTGAAGAACCAGTTGGCAGAGCAGGTGCTCAGCAATTTCCATATTCCAGGAGGATGCAGAAAGATACAAGAAAGAGACTGAAGAGCACAAGAAACTGTCATAATATGCCCCCATGCACATCATGAGGTAAAAACAGGCAGTGACAGACACCCAGATGAGCCAATCAACAGACAGAACAGAATACAACCAATCACCAGACAGAACACCAGAGGGGGGGCTTCCAACTATAAAACACATGAAGCATCAGCACTCTGCCTCTTTCCACTGGTAACTGGTGTATGCTTTATCGTTTATCTGCATTGTGTTGCAGCCCGTGTTACCCCAGGGTGTATAACACGACAGAAGCAGTTGAATGGAAAGAAAGAGACTTGAAAGAGAAAGCTGCTGAGCATTCCCAGCTGCACACAGAGAAAGAAAAGATAGAAAAAAAAGATCAGAAACGATAAATCCGACACTGAAGAACAAGGCACTGGTTGGGGAACTGGATGTCTCAGATGTGCTGGGAAACTTTGAGCTGATTGAAAAGATTCATCAAAAGAAATTGAAAGTAAAATAATAAACAAATATTTAACTGGGGATTGTGAAACAAATGAAAATAAAGGTTCCAACTGGAAAACGTAAACATCCAGTGGAACCATGGCGGATTCCATCGAAAAGGAAAATTCAAGTCCACTTTAGGAATTAGAGGAGTGCACATTCCCCTCGGCAGGAATGGGACAAATCAACAGCGTCCAAAAAAAGTATTAGAACATAGAACATAGAAGAATACAGCACAGAACAGGCCCTTCAGCCCACGATGTTGTGCCGAACTTTTGTCCGAGATTAAGAACAAATTAATCTACACCCCATCATTCTACCGTAATCCATGTACCTATCCAATAGCCGCTTGAAGGTCCCTAATGATTCTGACTCAACTACTTCCACAGGCAGTGCATTCCATGCCCCCACTACTCTCTGGGTAAAGAACCTACCTTGGACATCCCTCTGATCTCTGACATTGTTAAGTTGTTAACAAAGAGAAATGCTTGTTGCGACGTGGCAAGGGCAGAGAGATGACATGGTCATGGGCGGAGAAAGGGGCCATGTGGGATGGGCTAGGTATAGGGTGGAATTAAAGGGGCAGTAGTTAAGTGGGGAAGATGACAGATGGTAGAGGGGATTGGAGGCGTAAGCCATCGTAAAGGCTGGTAACGTGGAATGTACGGGGACTGAGGTCACGGGTGTTCGCGCACCTCAGGACCTTGAAAGCGGAAGTTGCCTTTCTGCAGGAGATGCACCTCTGTGTGAAGGACCAGGTTAGGTTAAGGAAGGGGTGGGTCGGGCAGGTTTTTCACTCAGGGTTTGATTCGAAATTGAGGGGAGTGATGATTTTAATGAGCAACAAAATGGGATTTGTGAGTGCGAAGGAGGTGAGGGATCCGGGTGGGAGATATGTGATTGTGAGTGGGGTATTGGAAGGGGCACCGGTAGTGTTGGTAAATGTGCCCCAAATTGGGATGATGTGGGTTTTATGAGGGGGTTGCTGGCAGCAATCCCGGATTTGGTCACGTACCAATTGATCATGGGAAGAGATTTTAACTGTGTCCTGGAGCCGAGGGTGGATAGATCGAGGCCCAGGTTGATGGGTAGGGTACAAATGGCAAGGGAGCTGGGGGGGGGTGTTTATGGAGAGGATGGTTATGGGGGATCCATGGCGCTTTCAGAACCCAGGGGGAAGGGAATATTCCTTCTGTTCACATGTCTATAAAGTGTATTAGAGGATTGATTACTTTGCAGTGAGTCGGGAGATTTTGGTTGGGGTGGAGGGGGCAGAGTATGTGGGGATAGTTATCTCGGACCATGCGCCCCACTGGCTGGATATTCGGTTCAGTACGGGATGAGAGCAGAGGCCGGGGTACAGGTTTGACTCGGGGTTGTTGGTGGATGGAGGTTTTTGTGATAAGGTGCGGTTGGCGATTAGGGATTATGTGGAGTTCAATCAGAATGGGGAGGTGTTGGCGGGCATTTTTTGGGAAGCACTGAAGGCAGTGGTCCGGAGGGGGGGAATTGAATTATTTTCTTTAAGGCTCATGCGGATAAGGAAAGGAGGGCGGAACATGACCAGCTCATGAGTGAGATAGTGGAGGTGGACAGGGAATATTCGAGGGTGTCCACCGTGGAGGGATTGGCGAGGAGGAAAATGTTGCAGGGGCAGTTCGACAGGCTGACAACAGGGAGGGCGGTAAGGCAACTGCGTAGGGCAAGAGGGGTGCAATATGATTATGGGGAGAAGGAGAGCTGCAAGCTGGCGCACCAACTGCGGAGGCAGGCTGCGTCCAGGGAAATATTGAAGATACAGACTGGGGCTGGGATGTGGTGTCAGAGCCAGGGAAGATAAATGAGGAATTAAGAGAGTATTACCAGGGACTCTATGAGGCAGACCCAGGAGGAGAGGAGGGGGACATGGGGTGGTTTCTGGACAAGCTCGAATTTCCCTAGACGGAGGAAGCAAAGAGGCAGGCGTTGGAGGAGCCTCTGGGGCTCAGGGAGGTGCTGGATAGTATCCGGGATATGAGGTCGGGGAATGCCCCTGGGCCGGATGGGTACCCGGCAGAATTTTATGAAGAATTTGCGGTGGACCTGGAAGCACACCTGTTGGGGGCGTTTAATGAAGCACTGGAGAAAGAGGAGTTGCAGGAAACGATGGCGCAAGCAGTAATCACACTAATCCCAAAAAAAGGGAAGGATCCGGTGGAATGTGGGTCGCATAGTCCAACATCACTATTGAACATGGATGTCAAAGTATTGGCTAAGTTGTTGGCGGGGAGGATGGAGGATTGTGTCCCGGGGGTGGTTGCAGAAGATCAAACAGGCTTCGTGATGGGCAAGCAGCTCGCGAGTAATATAGGACGGCCGTTGAATGTGGTGATGAATCCGTTGGGGGCTCTGGTACCGCAGGTGGTGGTGTCTATGGATGCTGAGAAGGCATTTGATTGGGTGGAGTGGCGGTACTTGTTCGAAGTTTTGGGAAGGTTTGGGTTTGGGCCAAGATTTGTGGCACGGGTGCAGTTGCTGTATGTGGCATCAAGGGTGAGGATGAGGGCAAATGATATGAGCTCACAAGGCTTTGACTTACACAGTGGTACGAGGCTGGGGTGCCCGTAGTCGCCATTGCTGTGTGTGCTGGCCGGAGAGCCATTGCCGATGGCTCTCTGGGGATCAGCAGAGTGGTGGGGGATTATCTGGGGACAGAAGGAGCTTTGGGTGTTGTTCTATGCCGATGATCTCTTGCTGTCTGTTTCGGATCCGTTGGAGAGTATGGAAAGGTTTATGGGCCTGTTGGGGAGGTTTGGAGGGTTTTCGGAGTACAAGCCGAATGTAGGGAAAAGTGAGGTATTCCCGGTGAATGAACTGGCACAGCGGGCTAATTTAGAGGGGATGATATTTACGGTAGCGAGGGATAGGTTTATGTATTTGGGGACTCAGGTAGCGAGGGAATCCATAGGGGGCTCCATAAGTGGAACTTAACAAAGCTGGTGGAGGAGGCCAGGGAGGATCTTAAGAGGTGGGATACACTGCACTTAACGCTGGCGGGGAGGGTCCAAGTGGTGAAAATTAATATTCTGCCGAGGTTCTTGTTTATCTTTCAGACTCTCCCGATCTTTATACCAAAGGCCTTTTTTTCGGAAAGTGGACACAATCATTTCTGACTTTGTATGGGCGGGGAAGGTGCTGAGGGTGGGGAGGATCCTGCTACAGAGGCAGAGGCAGCAGGGGGCGTTGGCATTGCCAAACTTGTTTCATTATTATTGGATGGCGAATGTGGATACGTTGCGGCAGTGGTGGGAAGGAGAAGGGGTAGAGTGGGTTAGAATGGAGGAGGAATCTTATAAGGGGTCTAGTTTGAGGGCTATGGTGATGGCAGCATTGCCAATGGCTCCGAGGAGGTATTCAGGGAGCCCAGTGGTGCAGTCTACGGTGAAGATATGGAATCAGTTGAGGGGGCATTTTAGGGTGGAAAGGATGTCGGTGCTAACGCCGCTGTGTGAGAATCATGGGTTTGAGCCGGGGAGTGGGTAGATAGTGTATACAGGTGGAGGGAAGTGGGGCTGGTCAAGTTGAGGGATCTGTATTTGGAAGCAGGATTCGCCAGTCTGGAGGAGCTAAAGGAGAGATTAGAGCTGCCGGGGTGGAGTGAGTTCAGGTATCTGCAGGTTCTGGACTTTGCGCGAAAGGACTGGAGGGGGTTCCCTAAGTTGCCGGGATACACCCTGCTGAAGCGACTGGGGACATATACAAGTGGCTGGGGGAGGGAGGTGAGCGGGTGGTGAAGATCAAGGAGACATGGGAAGCAAAGTTGGGAGGAGAGATCAATTGGGGAGTATGGAGTGAGGCACTGCTGAGGGTAAACGGGACCTCCTCTTGTTCAAGGATGAGTCGGATACAGTTTAAGGCGGTGCACAGGTTGCATGTGACTCAGGTGAGAATGAGTGGATTCTTTCAGGGGGTAACAGATGAGTGTGAGAGGTGTGAATCACGCGCACATGTTTTGGAGTTGCAAAAAATTGGGAAGATTCTGGGTGGCAGTGTTCACGGTCTTAGCCAGGATAGTGGAGGAGGGAGTGGACCCGGAGGGGCTCTTCAGGGGGGTTTGAGGAAAGGTGGGGGATGTTTGTGATTGCATTTGAGGGGGTGTTCATCGTGGGGGAGGGGGGGTGAAAAAGGGGAAAAATCTGTACAGACTGTATAGTTGATTGTTGGGAAGTATGTTTCCCAGGGTATTTATTCGCTGCAACCTGTTTTGATTCATGTTGTAATAAAATACATTTTAAAAAGATCAAAGAGAAATGCAGCTCTGAGGAACACAAAAATCAAAGCAACTGGGGATAACCAAGTAGCAGAAACACAGAGTACAATTATCATTCCTCGCAACATGACAGACTAAGATGTGGAAGAACTATTAAGTAACAAGACCATCTGAATTTGTAAAAGCTTGGAGTGGGGGAGCAGGGAAAGATTGTATGGTAATACTTCATTGTACGGGAGTTTTCTTTGGAGATGAAGTGTTATGTTTCTGCATGCCATTGTAATATAAAGGTGCTTCGCAGAGGAAGGGCCAATGTAGGACCGGGGAATAGCATCGCCCACGGTATGATGTCCTGAGTCACCTGGTAACAGACTCAGAGAGCACACTCTGGAAGCAGCCTACCTACATGGCAGCAACTTCATGCATATCAGGAACCTGGGATCTGTAAATAGCTGAAGGCAAACAATAAACAGTTCACATTTAAACATATAAGTCTCAAGATCTCATTATTCAGACATCTAAAAGAATCCATATTACAACACCTATGTTGGTGCATGGTGTTACTATGCTGGTGTGTGGTGTTGTATGTTGGTACGTGGTGTTGTATGTTGGTACGTGGTGTTGTATGTTGGTACGTGGTGTTGTATGTTGGTACGTGGTGTTGTATGTTGATGTCCCGGTGTTTCCCTGTGACCCAGTGTGTTTCAGCATCAATGTAAATACGAAAAGTGAAACCATTACATTGCAATCCTCACAGTCTCAAATTCCTCATTTCAGCCCCATTTTTATAGAGGGTTACTGGTCCCGTTGTTAGGAATCAAATCAGATGTATTTTAATCTCAGATCATCTCACTTATTAATATTTAACACAGTCCTGCAATGTGGACCTGGCATCAGCTTAACTGGACTAGATCCTCACAAATGAGAAAATCAATAGGCGTATAATGATGCAGGTGAGTGCCTGCATCAATTTAATACTATTTATTCTCAGTTTTAACAAAAATTGAGCTGAAAATGGATCATTTCACAAATAGTGTGATGTTTGCTTGCTGTGGGATGAAGAGCAGAGAAATATTCTGCCTGCAATGGCCACCTGGAAAGAGTCCTTGCATCGTTTCAGCAATCGGTGTTAGTTTAGTTCAGGAACAACTCTGTGAACGCCAACAGTAACCCGAGTCCCACCACCCAGCGGTTTTCCCATGTCATTGCTCCATAGTTCCCAGTCACTCTGTCCTGGTGTCGCCTCACTTGCATGGCGAACCCTACAGTCTCCATGGAGCACTGAAGGAGTGGAGTCTGGTGAGAGGTGGCCCGTTTGCCTGGAGTGTTGGGACTTGTTCCGTCCGTGGGCCGCTCGCCGAGGAACAACAGGCGGCGATTGGCCGAGTCTACTTCGATCCTGACCAGTTCGTACTCAGTGTGAGGGAGCTGGATGCCCAGTGCCAGGCAGCCATTGGTGGAGCTGACCTCCTGCTCCTGCCCCAGCAACCAAGGGGCAGCCATCCCGCAGGATCCTTCGGTAGAGACGTTCAACAGCAAGGTCATGGTCACGTCCAAAGGCGTCACCCACGCCCGCCGTGCTGTGAATGTGAAGTCGGTGCCTCCCCTTACCTGGGTGGAGGAACTACCCTTGCTGTAGTCACCCCAGGCACGGACCAGGAACGTGGGTCTCCTGCAGGCTGGGTCAGAGTAGTGGGTGTAGTGACCCTCCCAGGTGTGGCTGCTGTCGTGAAACACAAAATACCTGGTGAGGAAGAGGACAGCAGGGCGCCCCTCGCACAACCGGCTTGCCCACTGCCCGCCCAGGCGGGCGACGACCTCCTGTTGGGCGGGCAGGGTCGGCGGATGGTGCTCATCTGCCCGGTAGATGATCCCGCAGGCCACACACGGGTGCACGTGATGCTGTGGAGCAGAAAGAGGAGAATCTCCATCAGCAAACATGAGCAGAATAAACAGCAAAACCACTCTGAGCATCTGCAGTTGGTCAGAGTTCACCTGGTCATTCATGGGAAGAATTGTTTGTGCTCACTCTGAGGAGAAATTAGAACACAAATCATTAAATGGAACAATGCTGGTTGATAAGGCCATAACTACAGGACGGATTGTGGCGGCACAGTGGTTAGCACTGCTGCCTCACGGTGCCGAGGACCCGGGTTCGATCTTGGCCCCGAGTCACTGTCCATGTGGAATTTGCATGTTCTTCCCGTGTCTGTGTGGGTCTCACTCCCACAACCCAAAGATGTGTGAGATAGGTGGATTGGCCACGCTAAATTGCCCCTGAATTGGAAAAAAAATATTGGGTACTCTATATATATATTTTTTTTAACTACTGGACGAATTGGGGGTGGGTGTGGGGGTGTGTGGGCACATGGGGGGGGGGGGGGGGGGGGTGGCGGGGATGCCATTTATCATGGCTAATCCACCAAACCTGCACATCTTTGGACTGTGGGGGGAAACCGGAGGAAACCTACGCAGACACAGGTAGAACGTGCAAACTCAGACAGTCACCTGAGGCCCTTGTGTTGTGAGGTAGCCGTGCTAACCACTGCCACCCATTAAAGACCTTTACAATGGGCTGGTTTAGCTCACTCAGCTAAATCGCTGGCTTTTAAAGCAGACCAAGCAGGCCAGCAGCACGGTTCGATTCCCGTAACAGCCTCCCCGGACAGGCGCCGGAATGTGGCGACTAGGGGCTTTTCACAGTAACTTCATTGAAGCCTACTCGTGACAATAAGCGATTTTCATTTCATTTTCATGTAGTGAAACCATTAGATGAGTTCTGGAACAGCTTATTTACACAGAGAGTGCTTAGATGGTGCAACCTTGTACAACAGAGATTAGTTGAGATGAATAACATAGACGCATTTCCGTAAAGGTTAGACAAGCACGTGAGGGAAACGGGAATAGAGGATTAAGATGATAGTTAAAAGAGAAAGGCTAGGAGGAGCATAAATGCCAGCATTGACCAGTTGGGTTGAATGGCCAGTTTCTATGCATTAAAAACTATGCAAGATCCTGGAGGGGGTAAGTACCCTCTATATTGACCCCATCTTCTTGCATCGGACAGCAGATACAGAAGTCTGAGAACACGCACGAACAGACTCAAAAACAGCTTCTTCCCCGCTATTACCAGACTCCTAAATGACCCTCTTGTGAACTGATCTCATTAACACTACACCCTGTATGCTTCATCCGATGCCAGTGCTTATGTAGTTACATTATATACCGTGTGTTGCCCTATTATGTATTTTCTTTTATTCCCTTTTCTTCCCATATACTTAATTATCTGTTGAAAAATGAAAATCGCTTATTGTCACGAGTCATTCAGCAGTTTGAGAACAATCCAAACACACGGCCAGAGTAAACGTCAGTGTCAGCAGCTGTAGCCAAGGTTCCCACAGGCCTTCGCTTTGTTTAATCAGACAAAAATAAGGAGAGTGACCAGAGTTAATACTGAGGAATGAGGACTAGTTACTAAAAGCCTGGTCAGGCTTGAAGGAATGTCTTAAAGGAGGAGAGAGATGGAGAGGTTTTGGGAACTCCCAGGCTTGGGGCCTAGGCTGATGAGGCATGGGCACCAAAGGTGGTGTGAATGGAGTAACCCATGTCATCACCACATTGCTCCAGGAAAGGTTTTCTATTTCCCCTCAACTCCGTGTTTTATGTTTGCATTCACCTCACATCGTCTCCACTGACTACTCGTCTCAGAGAATCCAGCAAACTGGCACGGTATGCTAGGAGATTAGTTGCAGGAGCTGTTTGTAATGGGGCAATAACTTAGAAAAGGGGAGCTCTAATAGTCTTTACCCAGAAGAACCCTGCACAGTTACGAGCTGGATTAATCCTCAGTTATTGCTCTTCCCAGTTTGTATCAAGTCCACAATGATTCAACAGTCACAGCTCACTCCCTGAACCTCTCCGACTTTCCCTTCACTTTTAAGACACTCCTTAAGGTCCACCTCTTTGACCAAGGGTTCGACACTCCTGATATCACCTTTCGTCCATTTTGGTTTGGTTACAAATTCAGCCGGTTGAGACATGTACATTGTTAGATACACTAAGCCAACCCAAGCAGTTGTGGTGATCACATGGCACATGGCAAAATTTCTACCACTGGGCGTTTTCATTCCCTCATAACTGAGAACAATTAGTCAACAACGGCATTATGGTTGTATCATGCAACCAGCAGGATGGTGGAAGATCTGGATGGACCTCATCTGGGAAAAGATTGAGATTGAGGTTCTTCCCTCTAATTAGGAAAATTATGACAAAGTTTGATGGGGTGAATGTACAGAAGCTGTTTCCAATTAGGGGGGAGAGGGCTCCAAAATTTGGGGCAATAAATACAAAATAGTCGCCGATAAATGTCTTTACTTGAAGGGTGATTAGAATGTGGCACTCACTAACTCATGGAGTCATTAAGCAAACAGAATTGATGCATTTAGGAGGAAATTGGATAAATACATGAGGGAGTGGGTGGCACGATAGCACAGTGGTTAGCACTGCTGCTGCATAGTGGCGGGGACCCGGGTTCGATTCCGGTCTTGTGGGTGACTGTCCCTGTGGAGTTCATACATTCTCCCCGTGTCTGCGCGGGTTTCCTCCGGGTGCTCCGGTTTCCTCCCACAGCCCAAAGATGTGCAGATTAGGTGGATTGGCCTTGTTAAATTGGCCCTTGGTGCCCACAAAAGGATGGGTGGGGTTCCAGGGAGGTATGGGCATAGGTAGGGTACTCTTTTAGAGGATCAGTGCAGACTCTATGGGCCAAATGGCCTCCTTCTGCACTGTAGTGATGCTATGAGAATGGTCTCATAGAATCTCATGCAATTTCACGATGTTGAAATGTAATGGACACCCGCACACTTACCAAAGCAGCCTGCAGGGGGCATTGATAACCAGTAGGTCGATAATGGGTTCTCTGAGCCCAGTTTGTATGAATGTCTCCCAGGAAGAGCTCCTTCACCATCTGTTGGTGGGTCCGTTCCTCCACCCGCACGAGGTTGAGCTCGTGCATCGCAAACCCGAGTCCAGCTGTGCAGTCGTGGTTGGTCCTGGCATTCAGGATCTCATAGGTTTTTCCCGGCGACCAGGCTATCCTGAGGTGGTTGAATCCGGCGCACGAGTGGTTCATCCTGTCCAAGATGGCCGCCATTGCCTGCCCACTGTGGAAGGCTATGGCCACTTGCTGCAGGCGGTAGTTGGCCTCTGTGGCTCCGCGAGTGACCCAGGAGGCCTGGCGCAGACGGATCTTCCCTTTGATCACCAGGGTATAGGCAGGCCTCGTGCATTGATGGTCAGTATAATAGAACTGGTAGGCCTTAAACGTCCCGTTCAGGTAGAACATGTAGGATCTAGTGATGAATTCAGGCCCAGGACGCACCTCACACCTGGCAGAAGGAGTTCACAAAGAATCACAAACCTTTGCCCAAATTCACACCAGTGTCCCTGTGCTTGAGAATCTATGCTGGCCCTCAGCCCAACAACCACTCAGTTTTAAAATTCTCATTCTTGTTTTACATTAGCTCCATGGATTGACACCCCGCTATCTCTGATTGTAATCTCCTCTGGCTCTATAACCCTCCGCGATCTTGGTGCTTTTCCAACTCTGATCTCTTATGCCCCCCCAGATTTCCATTGCCACAGTATTGGTGGCTGTGCCTTCAGCTGCCTGGGCTGTAAGCTCTGGAATTTCTTCCCTCAACGTCTTCACCTCACCATCATTCTCGCCGTTAAACTGCTCTTTAAAACTTGCCTCTTTTCTGTTTTAGTATCTCCGTACACAGCTTTGTGTCAAAGGTTTCTGACAATTCTGTGCCTTGGGATGTCTTACATGAATGGTGTTATATAAATGCAAGTTGTTATTGTTAAATACGGCATGGTTATTAGAGGAGGTGCATCTTTATTCCCATGTAGCCATTATGTTTGACTAGCCACCAGGAACCATTAGTTAAGACATAGCTCCCTATGTTGCTCTATACTGACCTATCAGGTGTCTCTTAATTTCCAACTGGCCAGTTCCTCATGTTCCTCAACCCAATGATTGCTGGAAAGTAATTCTTGGAATTACAGATATTACAGTTTGTCCCAACTCATCGGTATTGGCACTTATTCTTCACTTGATCAGTTATTTGGATCCCACCTTTTCTCCCTCTCTCCCTTTCTTCCCTTTTCCATTATTGCAAGGTGAGATGGAGTATACGAAAGTCGGGAAGTCTTGTTACAGGGCTTTAGTGAGACTGCACCTCGAATGCTGTGCCCTCTTTATGTAAAGAGACATATCGCTGCATTGGAAGCAGTTCAGAGAAGGTTCACTAGGCTGATTCCTGGGATGAAAGAGTGGGCAATGAAGTGGCAGATGGAATACAATGTGGAAAAGTGTGAGGTTTTGCACTTTGGAAGGAGGAATTTAGGCATAGACTATTTTCTAAATGGGGAAATGCTTAGGAAACCAGAAGCACAAAGGGACTTGGGAGTCATTGTTCATGATTCTCTTAATGTGCAGGTTCAGTCGGCAGTTAAGAAAACAAATGCAATGTTATCATTCATGTCAAGAGGGCTAGAATACAAGACCAGGGACGTACTTCTGAAGCTGTATAAGGATCTGGTCATTGAAGTTTTGGGCCCCATATCTAAGGAAGGATGTGCTGGCCTTGGAAAGGGTCCAGAGGAAGTTCAAAAGAATGATCCCTGGAATGAAGAACTTGTATGAGGAACGGTTGAGGACTCTGGGTCTGTACTCGTTGGGCAGCACGGTAGCATAATGGATAGCACAATGGCTTCACAGTTCCAGGGCCCCAGGTTCGATTCCCGGCTTGGGTCACTGTCTGCACGTTCTCCCCGGGTCTGCGTGTGTTTCCTCCGGATGCTCCGGTTTCCTAGATGTGCAGGGGTTAGTGGATTGGCTATGCTAATTTGTCCTTAGTGTCCACAAAAGCTAAAGTGGGGTTACAGGGATAGGGTGGAAGTGTGGGGATAGGGTGGAGGTGTGGGCTTAGGTAGGTGCTCTTTCCAAGGGCCGGTGGAAACTTGATGGGACGAATGGCCTCCTTCCGCACTGTAAATTCTGTGATTCTGTGAGTTTAAAAAGAGGGGGGATCTCATTGAAACTTATAGGATACTGCGAGGCCTGGTATACAGTGGATGTGGAGAGGATGTTTCCATTTGTAGGAGAAACTAGAACCAGAGGACACAATCTCAGACTAAAGGGACGATCCTTTAAAACAGAAATGAGGAGGAATTTCTTCAGCCAGAGGGTGGTGAATCTGTGGAACTCTTTGCCGCTGAAGGCTGTGGAGGCCAAATCACTGAGTGTCTTTAAGACAGATATAGATAGGTTCTTGATTAATAAGGGGATCAGACAAGGCAGGAGAATGGGGATGAGAAAATATCAGCCATCATTGAATGGCGGAGCAGACTCGATAGGCCGAGTGGCCTAATTCTGCTCCTATGTCTTATGGTCTTATGAAGGGTTTGCCTTAAGAGGAAACTTTGGACAGGTTGGGCCTGTATTCATTGGGGTTTCGGAAGAATGAGTGGTGATCTTATTGAAACATCAGAATCTGAGGGAACTTGACAGGGTGGATGCTGGGAGGATGTCTCTCCATGTGGGGAAATCAAGAAGTACAGAAGATAGTTTCAGAACAAGAGGTCTCCCATTTAAGATGGAAGGGAGGATACATTTCTTCAGACAGAGGATGGACATTCTTTGAATTTCTCTTCCCCAACATTTGGTGGAGTCTGGTCCATTGCATATATTCAAGGCTGAGTTAGACAGTTTTGACCTGCTAGAGAATCAAGAGTTATGGAGGACAGACAGAAAGTGGATTTAAGGCTGCCGCCAAATCACCTATTTCATTTAATGGGAGAACAGGCTCAATTGGCCGAATGGCCTACTCCTGCTCCTGTTTCTGATGATCTTCTGATCAAACAACTTTCTCACGCATTCTTAAAAGTTCATATGCTTTAGCCACCAATTCCGTCAGTGCTTTCCACAGTCTCACAATCCTTTAGGCATTGATCACTGTCCTAAATTGCTTTATGTAATCCTTTTCAAAAACCTTTGACAGGATGTTGGCATTGCTGGCTCGGCCAGCATTAATTGCCCATCTCTAATTGCTCTTTACAAGGTTGTGGTGAGCTGTCTTTTTGAACCGCTGCGGTCTCTGTGGTGTAGGTACACCCACTGTGCTGTATGGGAGGGAGTTCCAAGATTTTTCCCCAGTGACAGTGACGAAACGGCGATATATTTCCAAGTCAGGATGGTGATTGACCTGGTGGTGGCATTCCCAGATACCTGCTGCCCTTGTCCTTCGAGATGTCAGTGGTCATGGGTTTGGAAGGTTTTGCCTAAGGAACCTTGATGAGTTCCTGCAGTGCATCTTGTAGATGGTACACACGGCTGCCACTGATTGTTGGTGGTGGAGAGATTAAATGTTTGCAAAATGGGTACCAATCAAATGGGTTGCTTTGTCTTGGATAGTGTTGAGACTCTTTAAAAAAAATATTTTTCGTGTTTTTAATAAATTTAGAGTACCCAATTCGCTGGGCGCAATTCTCCCATCGGGAGACTAAGTCCCGACGCCAGAGTGAAAACCGGAGTGTTTCACTCCTGCGTCGGAGGCCGCTCCCAGCCCCCTATTCTCCCACCCTTGGGGGGCTAGGAGCGGCGCCGCGTCATTTACGCGTGCTGGGCCTTGGCGCGTGTAAAAGCGGCGCCGCGTAAATGACGTCACCCGCGCATGTGCATGTTGGCCGGCGCCAACCCGCGCATGCGCGGTTGCCGTCCTCCCCGCGGCCGCCCCGTCAAGAAGAAATCGGATGGATCTTGCAAGGCGGCGGAGGAAAGGAGGTCCTCCTTCAGAGACGCCGGACCGCCGATCGGTGGGCTCCGATCGCGGGCCAGACCTCTTTTGAGCCTCCCCCCCGCCCGGTGCAAGAACCCCCCTCCTGCTCCCACAGGCCGCCCTCCCAGCATTCCCGTGCTGTTCAGGGCGGCAGCGACCGGGTCTGGACGGCGCCGGCGGGAACCTGTCGTGTTGGGCAGGCCGCTCGGCCCATCCGAGCTGGAGAATCGCCACTCGCCCGTTACAAATGGCAAGCAGCGATTCTCCCAGCGGTCAGCCGTGAATCTCGCCGCGCCGGTTTGGGGGGGTGGGAGAATCGCGTGCGGGTGCCGGGGCGGCATGGCGGGACTCGCTCGGCGCCCCGGCGATTCTCCCACCCAGCGTGGGGGGGGGGGGGGGGGGGGGAGAATTCCGCCCCCTTTTGTTCAATTAAGGGGCAATTTAGGGTGGGCAATCCACCTAACCTGCGCATTTTTTTTGGTTGCGGGGAGAAAGTGCAAACTCCACATGGGCAGTGACCTGGGGCAGGAGTCAAACCCAGGTCCTCGGCGCTGTGAGTGTTGAGCCTCTTGAGTGCTGTTGGAGCTGCACTCATCCAGACAAGTAGGGAGCATTCTCACACTCCTGACCTTTGCCTTGTAGATGGTGGACAGTCTTTGGAGAGTCAGGAGGTGAGTTACTCACTGCAGGATTCCTAGCCTCTGATGGGCTCTTGTAGCCACAGTATTAATATGGCTAGTCCAGTTCAGTTTATGGTCAATGGTAATCCCCAGGATATTTATAGAGGAGGATTCAACGATGGTAATGTCATTGAAAGTCAAAGGGTGATGGTTAGTTTTTTTCTCATTGAAGATGGTCATTGCCTGGCACTTGTGTGATGTGAGTGTTACTTGCCATGTTACTTGACAAGACTTGTCCAAGTCTTGCTACATTTGGGCATGGACTGCTTCAATGTCTGAGGAGTCATAAATGGTGGGCATAGTGCAGTAATCAGTGAACTATCCCACGTCTGCCTTATGATGAAAGGGAGGTCATTAATGAAGCAGCTGATGATGGTTGGGCCTAGGACAACCCTAGGGAACTCCTGCAGTTACTTTCAACCATCTTTCTTTTTGCCAGGTGTGACTCCAATCAGCGGAGAGTTTTCCCCTGATTCCCATTGACTCCAGTTTGGCTAGAGCTCCTTGATGCCATACTGGGTCAAATGGTGTTTTGATGTCAAGGGCAGCCACTCTCACCTCACCTGTGGAATTGAGTTCTTTTGTCCCTGTTTGAATCAAGGCTGTAATGAGGTCAGGAGCTGAGTGACCCTGGTGGAATCTAAACTGAGCGTCCGTGAGCAGGTTATTGCTGAGTAAGTGCCGCTTGGTAGCACTGTTGATGACTCCTGCCATCATTTATAGAATCGTAGAATTTACAGTGAAGAAGGAGGCCATTTGGCCCATCGAGTCTGTACTAGCCCTTGGAAAGAGCATCCTACTTAAGCCCAAGTCTCCACCCTATCCCGTAATCCAGTAACACCAACTAACATTTTGCACACTAAGGGCAATTTAGCATGGCCAATCCACGTAACCTGCACATTTTTGGTCTGTGGGAGGAAACTGGGGCACCCAAAGGGAACTCATGCAGACAGGGGGAGGACGTGCAAACTCCACACATACAGTCACCCGAGGCCGGAATTGAACCCTGGAGCTGTGAGGCAGCAGTGCTAACCACTGTGCTACCATGCCGTCCGTGATTGAGAGTAGGCCAGTAGGGCTGTAATTGGTTGGGTTGGATTTGTCCTGTTTTTGTGCACAGGACAAACTGGGGGAGATGAATCATCCACTTGGCACTTCTTGCTGAAGGTTGTTGCGAATGTTTCAGTCTTGTCTTTTGCGCATATGTGCTGGGCTCCTCCATCATTGAGGATGGGGATATTTGTGGAGCCTCCTCCAGTGAGTTGTTTCATTGTCCACTACCATTCAAGGTTGGATGTGGCAGGACTCATAGAATAATAGAATTTATAGTGCAAGCACCCCGAGGGGGAAGAGGGTCTTCTTGGAGCGGAGTAGGGATAGGGGGGGGCTGGCGTTGCCCAACCTCTCGGGGTACTACTGGGCGGCCAACGTGTCGATGGTGCGTAAGTGGGTGATGGAGAGGGAGGGGGCAGCATGGAAACGGATGGAGAGAGCGTCCTGTGGGGATACAAGCCTGGGGGCCCTGGTAACGGCGCCGTGGCTGCTCCCTCCCACGAGGTATACCACGAGTCCGGTGGTGGCGGCTACCCTCAAGATTTGGGGGCAGTGGAGGCGACATAGGGGAGAAGTGGGGGGCTCGATGGAGGCTCCGTTAAGGGGGAACCATAGGTTCGTCCCGGGGAACATGGATGGGGGATTTCGGGGATGGTATAGAGCGGGCATTAGACAGCTGAGGGACCTGTTTATCGACGGAAGGTTTGCGGGCCTGGGGGAGTTGGAGGAGAAATTTGGGCTCCCGCCGGGAAACATGTTTAGATATCTGCAGGTAAAGGCATTTGCTAGACGGCAGGTGGAGGGATTCCCTGCGCTCCCCGCGAAGGGGGTGAGTGACAGGGTGCTCTCGGGGGTCTGGGTCGGGGAGGGGAAGATATCTGATATCTACAAGCTTATGCAGGAGGTGGAAGAGGCGTCAGTAGAGGAGCTGAAAACGAAGTGGGAGGGGGAACTTGGGGAACAGATCGAAGACGGGACATGGGCTGATGCCCTGGAGAGGGTAAATTTTCCTCCTCGTGTGTGCGGCTTAGCCTCATCCAATTCAAGGTGCTGCATAGGGCCCACATGACTGGGACGAGGATGAGTAGGTTCTTTGGGGGTGAAGATAGGTGTGCCAGGTGCTCGGGGAGTCCAGCGAACCATGCCCATATGTTCTGGGCATGCCCGGCATTGGAGGAGTTCTGGAAGGGGGTGGCGAGGACGGTGTCAAGGGTGGTGGGATCCAGGGTCAAGCCAGGATGGGGACTTGCGATCTTTGGGGTTGGGGTAGAGCCGGGAGTGCAGGAGGCAAAAGAGGCCGGTGTGCTGGCCTTTGCGTCCCTAGTAGCCCGGCGAAGGATTTTGCTACAGTGGAAGGACGCGAGGCCCCCAAGCATGGAGACCTGGATCAATGACATGGCGGGCTTCATTAAGCTTGAGAAGGTTAAATTCGCCCTGAGAGGATCGGTGCAAGGGTTCTTTAAACGGTGGCAACCTTTCCTCGACTTTCTGGCTCAACGATAGGATACTGGGACAGTAGCAGCAGCAACCCGGGGGTGTTGGGGGGGGGGGGGGGGGGGGGGGGGGAAATGTGATACATGTGATGTTACGGTATGGGGGGAATTGTGGGTGTTATGGGGCTGTTAGTTGCATATTACTGCTTTTTGCTATACTTGGTGTTATATTTTCTGTAAAAAATTCCAATGAAAACTATTTAAAAAAAAAAAGAATTTATAGTGCAGACGGAGGCCATTCGGCCCATCGAGTCTGCACTGGCACTTGGAAAGAGCACCTTACCGAAACCCACACCTCCACCCCATCCCCTTAACCCAGTAACACCATCCAACCGTTTTTTTTGGACACTGAGGGCAATTTAGCATGGCCAATCCACCTAACCTGCACATCTTTGGACTGTGGGAGGAAACTGTAGCACCCGGAGCTTTTGGGGAGCCATGGGGAGAATGTGCAAACTCCGCACAGACAGTGATCCAAGCCAGGAATCGAACCTGGGACCCTGGAGCTGTGAAGCAACAGTGCTAACCACTGTGCTACCGTGCTGCCCTACTGCAGAGTTTAGATCTAATGTGCTTGTTGTGGAATTGCTCAGCTCTGTCTATTACTTGCTGCTTATATCGTTTGGCACACAAGTAGTTCTGTGTTGTAGCTTCACCAGGTTGACACCTCATTTTTTGGTATGCCTGATGTTGCTCCTGGCTCTCCTGCACTCTTCATTAAACCAGAGTTGATCCCCTAGCTTGGTGGTAATGGTAAAGTGGGGGATATGCCGGGCCATGAGGTTGCAGATTGTGGTTGAATATTATTCAGCTGCTGCTGATGGACCATAGCGCCTCATGGATGCCCAGTCTTGAGTTGCTAGATCTGTTCGAAGTCTATCCGATTTAGAATGGTGGTAGTGCCACACAACATGATGGAGGGTATCCTCAATGTGAAGATGGGACTTTGTCTCCACAAGGATCGTGCGGTGGTCACTTCTATCGATACTGTCATGGACAGATGCATTTCCAGCAGGCAGGTTGGTGAGGATGAGGTCAAGTATGTTTTACCATCTTGTTGGTTCCTTCACCACCTGCTGCAGTCCCAGTCTCACAGCTACCTCCTTTAGGACCCTGCCAGCTCAGTCTGTAGTGGTACAACCCAGCCACTCTTAGTGATGGACATTGAAGTCCCCCACCCAGAGTGCATTCTATGCTCTTTACACCCTCAGTGCCCCCTTAGATTAATGTTCCTTTAATGTGCACCCTTCATCGTGTGATCACATCTACTCTGTGCAAACCCTGCAGAATTTTAAACACCTCAATCAAATCATTCCACAATCTCCTGTTTTACCATCCACAATGTCAGATGTTAATTCAGCTTTGGGATGAACCATAGCTGAGCTTCAGACTGTCCACACTCAAAATCAACATAAATCCACGTTCCAAAAAGGAGTCAGTGGATTGATGCTCGGGGTTGGGAATTTTGACTGAATTACAAGTCAGGGAACCAAAGTGGATTGTAGCCTTTTCAAGAGTTGGGTCAGATGAGATGGGCTCAGAATTTCACTTAGATTGAGCACGGGACTCCTCCCTATTCTGACTCCCCCCAAAGTCACACCCTGACTCCCCCATGTCACCCCTTGACTACCCCCCCATGTCACACCCTGACAACAACCCACCCTCACTCCCTCCAACATCACAACCTGACTCCTCCATGTCACACCCTTACTCCCCCCCCCACGTCACACCCTGACTCCCACGTCACACCCTGACTACCCCTCCACGTCTCACCCTGACACTCCCCCAATGTCACACCCTGACTCCCCCCACGTCACACCCTGACTCCCCCAATATCACACCCTGACTCCCCCAATATCACACCCTGACTACAACCCACCCTGACTCCCACCAACATCACAACCTGACTCCTCCATGTCACACCCTGACTTCCCCACGTCAAACCCTGACTCCCCCAATGTCACACCCTGACTCCCCCCCACGTCACACCCTGACTCCCCCCCACGTCACACCCTGACTCCCCCCCCACGTCACACCCTGATTCCCCCTACGTCACACCCTGGCTCCCCCCACGTCACACCCTGAGTCCCCCAATATCATACCCTGACTCCCCCAATGTCACACCCTGACTACAACCCACCCTCACTCCCTCCAACAATACAAACTGACTCCTCCATGTCACACCCTGACTACCCCTCCACGTCTCACCCTGACACTCCCCCAATGTCACACCCTGACTCCCCCACGTCACACCCTGACTCCCCCAATATCACACCCTGACTCCCCCAATATCACACCCTGACTACAACCCACCCTGACTCCCACCAACATCACAACCTGACTCCTCCATGTCACACCCTGACTTCCCCACGTCAAACCCTGACTCCCCCAATGTCACACCCTGACTCCCCCACGTCACACCCTGACTCCCCCCCACGTCACACCCTGACTCCCCCCCATGTCGCACCCTGATTCCCCCTACGTCACACCCTGACTCCCCCCACGTCACACCCTGAGTCCCCCAATATCATACCCTGACTCCCCCAATGTCACACCCTGACTACAACCCACCCTCACTCCCTCCAACAATACAACCTGACTCCTCCATGTCACACCCTGACTTCCCCCACGTCACACCCTGACTCCCCCAATGTCACACCCTGACTCCGCCACGTCACACCCTGACTCCCCCCCACGTCACACCCTGACTCCCCCCCACATCACACCCTGTCTCCCCCCCACGTCACACCCTGACTTCCCCCACGTCACACCCTGACTCCCCCACGTCACACCCTGACTCCCCCACGTCACACCCTGACTCCCCCCCACGTCACACCCTGACTCCCCCCCATGTCACACCCTGACTCCCCCAATGTCACACCCTGACTCCCCCATGTCACACCCTGACTCCCCCCCATGTCACACCCTGACTCCCCCATGTCACACCCTGACTCCCCCCCACGTCACTCCCTGACTCCCCCCATGTCACACCCTGACTCCCCCCCACGTCACACCCTGACTCCCCCCCACGTCACACCCTGACTCCCCCCCATGTCACACCCTGACTCCCCCCCATGTCACACCCTGACTCCCCCAATATCACACCCTGACTCCCCCAATGTCACACCCTGACTCCCCCCCACGTCACACCCTGACTCCCCCCCATGTCACACCCTGACTCCCCCCCATGTCACACCCTGACTCCCCCCCCATGTCACACCCTGACTCCCCCCCATGTCACACCCTGACTCCCCCCCATGTCATACCCTGACTCCCCCAATATCACACCCTGACTACAACCCACCCTCACTCCCTCCAATATCACACCCTGACTCCCCCCACGTCACACCCTGACTCCCCCAATATCACACCCTGACTCCCTCCAACATCACACCCTGACTCCCCCATGTCACACCCTGACTCCCCCCAATATCACACCCTGACTCCCCCATGTCACACCCTGACTCCCCCCAATGTCACACCCTGACTCCCCCTACGTCACACCCTGACTCCCCCAATGTCACACCCTGACTCCCCCAATGTCACACCCTGACTCCCCCATGTCACACCCTGACTCTCCCCCCATGTCACACCCTGACTCCCCCAATATCACACCCTGACTCCCCCCCACGTCACACCCTGACTCCCCCCATGTCACACCCTGACTCCCCCCCACGTCACACCCTGACTCCCCCCACGTCACACCCTGACTCCCCCCCATGTCACACCCTGACTCCCCCAATGTCACACCCTGACTCCCCCAATGTCACACCCTGACTCCCCCAATATCACACCCTGACTCCCCCATGTCGCACCCTGACTCCCCCCATGTCACACCCTGACTCCCCCCAATATCACACCCTGACTCCCCCCACATCACACCCTGACTCCCCCAATGTCACACCCTGACTCCCCCCATGTCACACCCTGACTCCTCCATGTCACACCCTGACTCCCCCCATGTCACACCCTGACTCCCCCAATATCACACCCTGACTCCCCCATGTCGCACCCTGACTCCCCCCAATATCACACCCTGACTCCCCCCACATCACACCCTGACTCCCCCAATGTCACACCCTGACTCCCCCCACGTCACACCCTGACTCCTCCATGTCACACCCTGACTCCCCCCATGTCACACCCTGACTCCCCCCAATATCACACCCTGACTCCCCCCACATCACACCCTGACTCCCCCAATGTCACACCCTGACTCCCCCCACGTCACACCCTGACTCCTCCATGTCACACCCTGACTCCCCCCCACGTCACAACCTGACTCCCCCCACGTCACACCCTGACTCCCCCCATGTCACACCCTGACTCCTCCATGTCACACCCTGACTCCCCCCATGTCACACCCTGACTCCCCCAATATCACACCCTGACTCCCCCCCATGTCACACCCTGACTCCCCCCATGTCACACCCTGACTCCTCCATGTCACACCCTGACTCCCCCACGTCACATCCTGACTCCCCCCATGTCACATCCTGACTCCCCCCATGTCACACCCTGACTCCCCCCACGTCACACCCTGACTCCCCCCCATGTCACACCCTGACTCCCCCCCACGTCACACCCTGACTCCCCCCACGTCACACCCTGACTCCCCCCCATGTCACACCCTGACTCCCCCCACGTCACACCCTGACTCCCCCAATATCACACCCTGACTCCCCCCCACGTCACACCCTGACTCCCCCCCAATGTCACACCCTGACTCCCCCCCATGTCACACCCTGACTCCCCCAATATCACACCCTGACTCCCCCAATATCACACCCTGACTCCCCCCACGTCACACCCTGACTCCCCCCACGTCACACCCTGACTCTCCCCCACGTCACACCCTGACTCCCCCATGTCACACCCTGACTCCCCCCAATATCACACCCTGACTCCCCCCACGTCACACCCTGACTCCCCCCACGTCACACCCTGACTCCCCCCACGTCACACCCTGACTCCCCCCACATCACACCCTGACTCCCCCAATGTCACACCCTGACTCCCCCCACGTCACACCCTGACTCCCCCCACGTCACACCCTGACTCCCCCCACGTCACACCCTGACTCTCCCCACGTCACACCCTGACTCCCCCCATGTCACACCCTGACTCCTCCATGTCACACCCTGACTCCCCCCATGTCACACCCTGACTCCCCCAATATCACACCCTGACTCCCCATGTCGCACCCTGACTCCCCCCAATATCACACCCTGACTCCCCCACGTCACACCCTGACTCCCCCCCATGTCACACCCTGACTCCCCCAATATCACACCCTGACTCCCCCATGTCGCACCCTGACTCCCCCCAATATCACACCCTGACTCCCCCCACATCACACCCTGACTCCCCCAATGTCACACCCTGACTCCCCCCACGTCACACCCTGACTCCTCCATGTCACACCCTGACTCCCCCAATGTCACACCCTGACTCCTCCATGTCACACCCTGACTCCCCCCACGTCACACCCTGACTCCCCCAATATCACACCCTGACTCCCCCATGTCGCACCCTGACTCCCCCAATATCACACCCTGACTCCCCCCACATCACACCCTGACTCCCCCAATGTCACACCCTGACTCCCCCCACGTCACACCCTGACTCCTCCATGTCACACCCTGACTCCCCCAATGTCACACCCTGACTCCTCCATGTCGCACCCTGACTCCCCCAATGTCACACCCTGACTCCCCCCAATATCACACCCTGACTCCCCCCACATCACACCCTGACTCCCCCACGTCACATCCTGACTCCCCCCATGTCACATCCTGACTCCCCCCATGTCACACCCTGACTCCCCCCACGTCACACCCTGACTCCCCCCACGTCACACCCTGACTCCCCCCCAATGTCACACCCTGACTCCCCCCCATGTCACACCCTGACTCCCCCCCAATGTCACACCCTGACTCCCCCCCATGTCACACCCTGACTCCCCCAATATCACACCCTGACTCCCCCCACGTCACACCCTGACTCCCCCAATATCACACCCTGACTCCCCCAATATCACACCCTGACTCCCCCAATATCACACCCTGACTCCCCCAATATCACACCCTGACTTCCCCCCATGTCACACCCTGACTCCCCCCCATGTCACACCCTGACTCCCCCAATATCACACCCTGACTCCCCCAATATCACACCCTGACTCCCCCAATATCACACCCTGACTCCCCCCCATGTCACACCCTGACTACCCCCTCCATGTCACACCCTGACTACCCCCTCCATGTCACACCCTGACTCCCCCAATATCACACCCGGACTCCCCCAATATCACACCCTGACTCCCCCCCATGTCACACCCTGACTACCCCCTCCATGTCACACCCTGACTCCCCCAATATCACACCCTGACTCCCCCAATATCACACCCTGACTCCCCCCCCATGTCACACCCTGACTCCCCCCCCATGTCACACCCCGACTCCCCCCCATGTCACACCCCGACTCCCCCCCATGTCACACCCCGACTCCCCCCCATGTCACACCCCGACTCCCCCCCATGTCACACCCCGACTCCCCCCCATGTCACACCCCGACTCCCCCCCATGT